>NC_030821.1:26307512-26610542 GCF_001704415.2 Capra hircus | reverse complement strand
GGTCTTTAGTTTCTTTAGGTAGATATATTCCTAAGTATTTTATTCTTTTCGTTGCAATGGTGAATGGAATTGTTTCCTTAATTTCTTTTTCTACTTTCTCATTATTCGTGTATAGGAATGCAAGGGATTTCTGTGTGTTGATTTTATATCCTGCAACTTTAACTAGTATTCATTGATTAGGTCTAGTAATTTTCTGGTGGAGTCTTTAGGGTTTTTCCATGTAGAGGATCATGTCATCTGCAAACAGTGAGAGTTTTACTTCTTCTTTTCCAATTTGGATTCCTTTTATTTCTTTTTCTGGCTCTGATTGCTGTGGCCAAAACTTCCAGAACTATGTTGAATAGTAGCGGTGAAAGTGGACACCCTTGTCTTGTTCCTGACTTTAGGGGAAATGCTTTCAATTTTTCACCATTGAGCGATAATGTTTGCTGTGGGTTTGTCATATATTGCTTTTATTATGTTGAGGTATGTTCCTTCTATTCCTGCTTTCTGGAGAGTTTTTATCATAAATGGATGTTGAATTTTGTCAAAGGCCTTCTCTGCATCTATTGAGATAATCATATTGGTTTTTATTTTTCAATTTGTTAATGTGGTGAATTACATTGATTGATTTGCGGATATTGAAGAATCCTTGCATCCCTGGGATAAAGCCCACTTGGTCATGGTGTATGATCTTTTTAATGTGTTGTTGGATTCTGATTGCTAGAATTTTGTTGAGGATTTTTGCATCTATGTTCATCAGTGATATTGGCCTGTAGTTTTCCTTTTTTGTGACATCTTTGTCAGGTTTTGGTATTAGGGTGATGGTGGCCTCATAGAATGAGTTTGGAAGTTTACCTTCCTCTGCAATTTTCTGGAAGAGTTTGAGGAGGATAGGTGTTAGCTCTTCTCGAAATTTTTGGTAGAATTCAGCTGTGAAGCCGTCTGGACCTGGGCTTTTGTTTGCTGGAAGATTTCTGATTACCGTTTCAATTTCTGTGCTTGTGATGGGTCTGTTAAGATTTTCTATTTCTTCCTGGTTCAGTTTTGGAAAATTGTACTTTTCTAAGAATTTGTCCATTTCTTCCACGTTGTCCATTTTATTGGCATACAACTGCTGATAGTAGTCTCTTATGATCCTTTGTATTTCTGTGTTGTCTGTTGTGATCTCTCCATTTTCATTTCTAATTTTATTGATTTGATTTTCTCTCTTTGCTTCTTGATGAGTCTGGCTAATGGTTTGTCAATTTTATTTATCCTTTCAAAGAACCAGCTTTTGGCTTTGTTAATTTTTGCTATGGTCTCTTTTGTTTCTTTTGCATTTATTTCTGCCCTAATTTTTAAGATTTCTTTCCTTCTACTAACTCTGGGGTTCTCCAACTCTTCCTTTTCTAGTTGCTTTAGTTGCAGAGTTAGGTTATTTATTTGACTTTTTTCTTGTTTCTTGAGGTATGCCTGTATTGCTATGAACTTTCCTCTTAGCACTGCTTTTATAGTGTCCCACAGGTTTTGGGTTGTTGTGTTTTCATTTTCATTAGTTTCTATGCATATTTTGATTTCTTTTTTGATTTCTTCTGTGATTTGTTGGTTATTCAGAAGTGTGTTGTTCAACCTCCATATGTTGGAATTTTTAATAGTTTTTCTCCTGTAATTGAGATCTAATCTTAATGCATTATGGTCAGAAAAGATGCTTGGAATGATTTCGATTTTTTTTGAATTTATCAAGTTTAGATTTATGGCCCAGGATGTGATCTATCCTGGAGAAGGTTCCATGAGCACTTGAAAAAAAAGTGAAATTCATTGTTTTGGGGTGAAATGTCCTATAGATATCAATTAGGTCTAACTGATCTAATGTATCATTTAAAGTTTGCGTTTCTTTGTTAATTTTCTGTTTAGTTGATCTGTCCATAGGTGTGAGTGGGGTATTAAAGTCTCCCACTATTATTGTGTTATTGTTGATTTCCCCTTTCATACTTGTTAGCATTTGTCTTACATATTGCGGGGCTCCTATATTGGGGGCATATATATTTATAATTGTTATATCTTCTTCTTGGATTGTTCCTTTGATCATTATGTAGTGGCCTTCTTTGTCTCTTTTCACAGCCTTTGTTTTAAAGTCTATTTTATCGGATATGAGTATTGCCACTCCTGCTTTCTTTTGGTCTCTATTTGCGTGGTATATCTTTTTCCAGCCCTTCACTTTCAGTCTGTATGTGTCCCTTGTTTTGAGGTGGGTCTCTTGTAAGCAGCATATAGAGGGGTCTTGTTTTGTATCCATTCGGCCAGTCTCTGTCTTTTGGTTGGGGCGTTCAACCCATTTACGTTTAAGGTAATTATTGATAAGTGTGATCCCGTTACCATTTACTTTATTGTTTTGGGTTCGAGTTTATACACCCTTTTCATGTTTCCTGTCTAGAGAATATCCTTTAGAATTTGTTGGAGAGCTGGTTTGGTGGTGCTGAATTCTCTCAGCTTTTGCTTGTCTGTAAAGCTTTTGATTTCTCCTTCGTATTTGAATGAGATCCTTGCTGGGTACAGTATTCTGGGCTGTAGGTTATTGTCTTTCATCACTTTAAGTATGTCTTGCCATTCCCTCCTGGCCTGAAGAGTTTCTATTGAAAGATCAGCTGTTATCCTAATAGGAATCCCTTGTGTGTTATTTGTTGTTTTTCCCTTGCTGCTTTTAATATTTGTTCTTTGTGTTTGATCTTTGTTAATTTGATTAATATGTGTCTTGGGGTGTTTCGCCTTGGGTTTATCCTATTTGGAACTCTCTGTGTTTCTTGGACTTGGGTGATTATTTCCTTCCCCATTTTAGGGAAGTTTTCAACTATTATCTCCTCAAGGATTTTCTCATGATCTTTCTTTCTGTCTTCTTCTTCTGGGACTCCTATTATTCGAATGTTGGAGCGTTTCATATTGTCCTGGAGGTCTCTGAGATTGTCCTCATTTCTTTTAATTCGTTGTTCTTGTTTCCTCTCTGATTCATTTATTTCTACCATTCTATCTTCTATTTCACTAATCCTGTCTTCTGCCTCCGTTATTCTACTAATTGTTGCCTCCAGAGTGTTTCTGATCTCATTTATTGCATTATTCATTATATTTTGACTCTTTTTTATTTCTTCTAGGTCCTTGTTAAACCTTTCTTGCATCTTCTCAATCCTTGTCTCTAGCCTATTTATCTGTGATTCCATTTTGATTTCAAGATTTTGGATCATTTTCACTATCAATATTCGGAATTCCTTCTCCGGTAGATTCCCTACTTCTTCCACCTTTGTTTGGTTTGGTGGGCAACTCTCCTGTTCCTTTACCTGCTGTGTATTCCTCTGTCTCTTCATCTTGGTTATATTGCTGCGTTTGGGGTGGCCTTTTTATATTCTGGGAATTTGTGGAGTTCTCTTTATTATGGAGCTTCCTCACTTTGGGTGGGGTTCTATCAGTGGCTTGTCAAGGTTTCCTGGTTAGGGAGGCTTGTGTTGGAGTTTTGGTGGGTGGAGCTGGGTTTCTTCTCTCTGGAGTGCAATGGAGTGACCCGTAATGGGTTACGAGACATCAAAGGTTTTGGGATAATTTTGAGCTGCCTGTATATTGAAGCTCAGGGGAGTGTTCCTGTGTTGCTGGAGAATTTGCGTGGTATGTCTTGTTTTGGAATTTGTTGGCCCTTAGGTGGAACTTGGTTTCGGTGTAGGTATGAAGGCATTAGATGGGCTCCTATTGCTTAATGTTCCCTGAATTCAAGAGTTCTCTAATGTTTTCAGGCTTTGGATTTAAGCCTCCTGCTTCTGGTTTTCAGTTTTATTTTTACAGTAGCCTCTAGACTTCTCCATCTATACAGCACTGATGATAAAACATCTAGGTTAAAGATGAAAAGTTTCTCCACATTGAGGGACACTCAGAGGGGTTCACTGAGTTATAAGGAGAAGAGAAGATGGAGGGGGTAGTTAGAGGTAACTGGAATGAGATGCGGTGAGATCAAAAGAGAAGAGAGCAAGCTAGCCAGTAGTCACTTCCTTATGTGCGCTCTATAGTCTGGACTGCTCAGAGGTATTTACAGAGTTATACGGGGAAGAGGAGAGGGAGGAAGTAGACAGAGGTGACCAGGAGGATCAGAGAGAGGAATGAGTAGGAGAGAGACAAATCCTGCCAGTAACCTGTTCCTTAGGTGTTCTCCACTGTCTGGAACACACAGAGATTCACAGAGTTGGATAGAGGAGAGATGGGGGAGAAAAGAGACAGAGGCCACCTGGTGGAGAAAAAGGAGAGTCCAGAGGAGGAGAGAGTGGTCAAGCCAGTAATCTCGCTCTCAGGTAAACTGGGATAGTGAAGTTTGGGTTTTTAAATGTACAAAATTGACCACAAAAACCTAAGAGCAAAGATTAAAAATCTAGAGTAGAGGTTGGATTTTCAAAGATACAATATTAGAGAGAAGCAGAAGGAAAAAGGAAGAAAGAAAGAAAAAAAAAAAAAGAAAGAAAAAGAATTATTAAAAAACAAATAAACAAACAAACAATCAAGAAAAAAAAAAAAAGCCATCAACAACCATCCAAAGACTGTATATGGTGTTTGCCTTAAAAAAAAAAAAAAAAGAAAAAAAGTCTTTTTAAAACAAACGAACAAACAAAAATATAGTAATAATAGGTTATAGAAATAAAAATTAGAGGGGAAATAGAAGACTTAACAATTAAAAAAAAGTTAGAAAAAAAAGCAAAAAAAAAAAAAAAAAAAGGAATGATTTTAAAAATATCTGGCCCTTTCTGGTGTAATGGGCCGTGTGGGATCACTTCCAAGGTGGTTCCCTCTGTTTAACTTCTTCTGTTTGCTGGCTTTTTAGGCTCACTAGTTTAGTTGCTCTGTGAGGAGGGGGGCTGCTGCTAACAAATAGCACTGTCGTGTGCACGCAGTATCTCTGCCCGGCTTGACCTGTCCTTTCTCGCGGCGCACAAACCGCTCCGGCTCTAGGATGCTCAGCCGGGAACCGTCTGGGGCTGGCCCTAGGCTGCGTGCACTTCCCCGGTCCAAGCCGCTCAGGTTCGGCGCTCAGGCAGCCCTCAGAGGCACAGATTCGGCTGGAACTGCGCTTTGTGCCCTTCCCAGGTCCGAGTAGCTCAGGAGTTTGGCGAGCGCGATCGCCGCGGCTTGTCACCTTTTCTGCCGCTGCTGCTCAGCTTTCTGGGCGGACCGCTGGCGCACCCCGTGCGGTAGATTGTGACTGTCCAGCACCCCCAGAAGTCTTAGCAAAGGAGCTTGCTTGCAGTTAGGTCCCGAGTCTGCAATTGCCCCTTTCCAGTCCTTACGACTCTGGCTGCCTGTCCCCGGCGGGGGATGGTCTGCAGCCGGCTTTTCCCGTTCCGTCCTTTGTTCTGTGCTCGGTCCTGGCGGTGTCTTATGTTTGAGCTTTTCGCGTGGTAGCTATCCCACAGTCTGGTTTGCTAGCCCACGTTAGATCGTTCTGGTTGCGCGTGGGGCGTTCCTGCCCGATTCTTACAAAGCTCTGCAGCCCGCGCCTCCCGCGCGTCCCTGCCCTGCCCCCACTTCCCAGTGGCGGATGCAGGCGTCTGTGCTGCTTTTCCGCTGGGGGAGTTACTGTTGGGCTTGTAATCTGTTGGTTTTAATTATTTATCTATTTTTCCTTCCTGTTATGTTGCCCTCTGTGTTTCCAAGGCTCGCCACAGACTCGGCAGGGAGAGTGTTTCCTGGTGTTTGGAAACCTCTCTTCTTAAAATTCCCTTCCCGGGACGGGCTTCCCTTCCCGGGATGGAGCTCCCTCCCCACCTCCTTTGTCTCCTTTTCGTCTTTTATATTTTTTCCTACCTGTTTTTGAAGACAATGATCTGCTTTTCTGGTTGCCTGATGTCCTCTGCCAGCCTACAGAAGTTGTTTTGTGAAGTTTGCTCGGCGTTGAAATGTTCTTTTGAGGAATTTGTGAGGGAGAAAGTGGTCTTGCCGTCCTATTCCTCCGCCATCTTTCCCTCTCCCTAAAATATTTATTCCTAAATCATGCTTTAATGACTATCTTCAGGTTTGTATTACTTAAATATCCTTTGCTTATAGAAGAAATAGCATTTTTATTCAGTTTGGCTAAAATATTACTTAGCTTTTTGTTCTATGGGTTTTTCTGTCTTTTCTGCCTTATGTGTCTATCACACATACTTCAACTGTAACTGCTATTTTGAGGCTTCAGTTCAGTCGGTTCAATTCAGTCGCTCAGTTGTGTCCGACTCTTTGTAACACCATGGACTGTAGCACGTCAGGCTTTGCTGTCCATCACCAACTACCAGAGCTTGTTCAAACTCATGTTCATCAAGTCAGTGATGCCGTCCAACCATCTCATCCTCTGTTGTCCCCTTCTCCTCCTACCTTCAATCTTTCCCAGCATCAGGGTATTTTCCAATGAGTCAATTCTTTGCATCAGGTGACCAAAGTATTGGAGTTTCAGCTTCAGCTTCCAGTGAATATTCAGGACTGATTTCCTTTAGGATTGACTGGTTGGATCTCCTTGCAGTCCAAAGGACTCAACAGTCTTCTCCAACACCACAGTTCAAAAGCATCAATTCTTCGGCGCTTGGCTTTTCTTTATAGTACAACTCTTGCATCCATACACAGCTACTGGAAAAACCATAGCTTTGACTAGTTGGACCTTGGTCGGCAAAGTAATGTCTCTGCTTTTTAATATGCTGTCTAGGTTGGTCATAGCTTTTCTTCCAAGGAGCAAGTGTCTTTTAATTTCATGACTGCAGTCACCATCTGCAGTAATTTTGGAGCCCAAGAAAATAAAGTCTGTCACTATTTCCATTGTTTCCCCATCTATTTGCCATGAAGTGATGGGACCAGAGGCCATGATCTTAGTTTTTTGAATGTCGAGTTTTAAGCCAGCTTTTCCACTGTCCTCTTTCACTTTCATCAAGAGGCTCTTCAATTCCTCTTCGCTTTCTGCCATAAGAGTGGCTTCATCTGCATATCTGAGGTTATTGATGTTATGAGGCTTACAAATGTTTAAAGATGAATGTATGTGTTAGTAGGAGATGAATGTATATGTTAATAGGGCAAACCAAATTATCCAAGTTTGCTTCTTAAATCAATAAACTCTGCCAAATACCCAATTACTTTAATTTTTAAAAAATGATGTATGTGACTAATATTCTCCCATATTAAGCTATTCTCCTTCACTAATTCAAACTATTTAGATTCAGTTTCTTCAAAAAAATTAAGGCAAAATTCTTTTAAACTTGCTTTTTTATCAGAAAAAAATGTTATTATTCTAAGTCAGGTCGAAAAACTTGTGACTATTTGTCTTAAAAGCCACAAGAAGTGTAAATGTCGAGGTCAAGTTGTTATAGGCCAAGTTTATATTGTAATATTTGTGGCATTTTTGAGGTTCATTTTGAGTCCCTATGCTTTAAAGAGGTTAGCCCCATCATAGTCTATTTCTACCTGAATATTTATTTCTTTTTGACAACCTCTTCTACCTTAAGCTTTTAACAAACATGATGCTTTTGTCAAGTATTTGTTACAACAGAGAGTTTCTAACCACCTACTACCCGATTATTAAATACTTTCCCACTTGCTGATTGTCATATTCTTCTCCTCCATATTTCCTTATTTTTTATTCCTCCCTTCTTTCCACCCCCATACTCTCTTCCTTCCTTTCTTATCCAATATGCTTTGACTTCTGGTTCCCAACTCTGCTTGGCACTGGGGACACTGAAATAAATAAACCATTCCCTGCTCTACAGGAATTTTCATTTTGTTGGCAAAGATGGGAACTGAAACTGACAGATGTGTGGTAAATATGATTGCAGAGATATATGAAGAGGATTATAGGAGCAATGAGGCAAGACTGAAGTGCCTCAACATCTTAGTTACTGGAGAGGGGGCAGGGCAAATTCATATTCAAAGACAGAAGGAACAAATTTAAGGTCTGAGATACATGACTATGACACCCACACATTTCTGGATCATGAGTTTCAAAATATAAATCAGCTTATCTCTTAAAATAATATTCTTTTAAAAATACGATTTTCCACATTTATACAAACATCTGAAAATATGCATTAATTTGAAATCAACTTCTGTCTCCTTCCAATAATCAAACCATTGAAGTCAGCTTCTTTGGTGTAGCAGGAAATCCCTTAAGATTGTCAGAAGTGCTAACTCACTCCAGTGATTGGATTCTCAGAGTTCAATTTAAAAAGAAATAGCACATCTGGTCATAAAATTTAAAATATTTATGAGGGTAAAAGGCCTTTAAAGGTGTTTTTTTTTAAACTATTAATTCACAGCTAGATGGAATGAGAATACTTTGGAATCTTTTACTTCAGTATAATTACTATGACAAAATGTACTAACCATTTCCCTTTTGGTTTAGCTTGAGGATCAAATGAATGCTTGATTTTCTGATAATTTTAAGGTAGTTTCTCTGTATCTTTTCCTCAAGAGAATTTTGATCTTTATTGTTGTTGAGAGAAGGCAGTAGAAAAAGGAACTCCAGTTTATGAAAGATCATCAGCACATTCTACTCAGTAGAATGCCGGATATCTAAAGTGATTCAGCTGAGCGACTGGCTAAGTTGGGAGATGTTTAGAACATCTTAGGAGGAGGTAAACGGGCAGTAAGACATTTAATACACACGAACAACTGCTTATAGAATAAACCACTGGGACTTCTCTGGCATTTTTAGAAAGACTGATAAAATAGGAAAGTGTCCCTTCTACAAGCTGGCATGTATTGCACTGGGAAGCATTTGCAAGTAGAGATGTTAATAATATGTCTCTCGTCTCTAACTACCAGCATCTAGCATAGTGCCTGACCAGAGTGTGTGTTCAATAAATTTCACTTAATGTGTGAAGCAATGAATGTGATGTGCAGACTGCAACATAATAAAAAATAATTACCAAGTATAGCTAGGTAAAGTGATAGTCACTCAGTTGTGTCTGACTCTTTGCAACCCCATGGACTATATAGTCCATGGAATTCTCTAGGCCAGAATACTGGAGTGGGTAGGCTTTCCCTTCTCCAGGGGATCTTCCCAACCCAGGGATTGAACCCAGGTCTCCCACATTGCAGGCAAATTCTTTACCAGCTGAGCCACAAGGGAAGCACATACCTAGCCTCTGTCCCTGGGATTCTCCAGGCAAGAATACTGGAGTGGGTTGCCATTTTCTTCTCCAATGCATGAAAGTGAAAAGTGAAAGTGAAGTCGCTCAGTCGTGCCTGAGTCTTAGTGACCCCATGGACTGCAGCCTACCATGAGATTTTCCAGGCAAGAGTACTGGAGTGGATTGCCATTTCCTTCTCCGAGATAGTTAGGTAAGGGGTGGACAAATTAAGTTGCCTTGTGTATTTGTTGTGTGCAATTTCATTTTCCTTGGTATTATTCTAAGATAGCATCTGTTTTTGCCATCCTAATAATAAATCTTGAAGAAATACATGCCATAGTCTCATCTGACATGACTATAAAGAATATATGACTTTAATAAATGTACAAAAGTAGAAACGAAGACTCCGCGGAGTTAAGAGAATTTGGTAATGAGTTACTTAGTCTGCCTACACAGTGAGGGGGAGATAGAGTAATACAGTAATGATCCACTTAATTATTTCTAAAGTATTTTTGATAGACACGTGTCATAACTTAGCAGATGTGACAGTGACATTGATTTTGCAGTGACAGATTCTTTCATTACATATTTTACAGTTCATTATGGTGTTTTTCCCCCAATATTTAGCCTTTGTTTCTATTGCTACTTAAACTTACTTTGTCTTGATTTTGGGGGGCTTCCCAGGTGGCTCAGTGATAGAGTCTGCCTGCCAAAGCAGGAGACCCAAGAAATGCGGGTTCAATTCCTGGGTTGGGAAGATCCACTGGAGGAGGGCACTGCACTCCAGCATTCTTGCCTGGAAAATCCCACGGATAGAGGAGCCTGGTGGGCTACAGTTTTTATTTTTGTCTTGACTTTTAAAAGGATGGATTTTATCTTGCAGGCTGAGACATGCATTACATTCTAATTCCCATTAAGATAAAAAAAAGATAGAATTCTTACCAATAAGAGCTCTGTCTCTGTCTCACAGAACTAACATTTCACATTGCTATTTGGTTCTCATTTTAGCAAAGCATCTATTTTAGTTAATTTCTGCTACAACCATTGCCAGATTACCAAATTCTCTTTTCCTTGTAACACTAAAATCAAAATGCTAATAAGGACTAGTGAATCAGGCTTATCTTGCTTATACATTTTGCAAAATAAGGATGCTGTTTGTAGAAGTGCTATGTTCCTGACATTTTACTATGAACTTATACTTCAATTCTTCTGTCGCTTATTTTCCTTTTCCTTTTCTTATTTTTATTTGAAACCCACTATCCATTAAAAAAAAAAAGATTGGATTGGGCATTTTTCTTCTTCTGGAGCATTTCCTTCTTTTTTGATTAGAGCCTTTTATTTTCTATGTTTCAATGTTCAGATGTTGTTTAACCAAAATCATTTATTTGTACCTATTCATTTTAGCTATCATGGTAGCAAAATTGGAGATTTATATGAAATGATAGATTTCAGGTTTAAATTGTTCACTTACCAATTTATTTACACATTCATTTATAAATTTGAATTGAGCCCTATAAGTTGGAGTCTACTTACTGTCTTTTGTTTTCTTATTTATAGATACTGTTCCTATTCTATCCAAAACTGAGAACTATGTTATAGCAGACTGCAGATTATTTAGGGTCCTTGACCACTTATTTCAGACTTATGATGAGATAGACAGTATGCTTCACCTGGGGAGTTGGGAATTAATTAAACCTGGTACCTATTTCAAGGAGTCTAAGGAGATAGAAAAATGTATGAAAATACATCATACTCAAATGCTTTCATAGGTATTAGAAAATCCAACTCAAGCTGGCATTTTGTTGACTTGCTATCAAGGAGCTCAAAGGTAGGAGAAAAGTCGGCACAATCTAACCTTGACTTTTATTCCGTTTCTTTGTGCTGCTTTAGCGTCTTGCCTTCTCCCATATATTGATTTATCCTCAGGCTAACTTATCTGGTGGTTCTAAACAGAAGCAGGGACTCTGTGCTTCCTCCATTTTCAACCATCATGAAAATTATACACTTTACCTTGATTGGAATGTTTCTGAGTCAAGTGTGGCTAGAGGAGTCCCTGTTTCTGGCTTCCTTTTCCTTAACTAATTGCTGTCCCCTGAGAGAACGTGATAAGTCTTATTGATTTGTGCCCTTGAGCAGAGGGTAGAGGTGGTGTCTCCCAAACCACAAAGCTACCAAGCAAAAGAGAAAGACAGTTACTTAGAGGAAGGTTCAATTAGTGTAACAGAAGAGAACGGCGAAAATGGGGAACTGGCATTGACAAGGCAGCCAGTGACAATCTGGACGGCATCAGCTTTCCACCCACTCCCACTTCATGTTCAGACTCAGCATTTTATTGTTATGGTATCCTGATTACAAAATTGTTCAAATACTTCTACGTGCCAAGTAATATGACTTTGTAGGTTCTTGCAGCAAGAGAAAGTCTATTCTTCTATTTCATAAATAGGTGCTAAACTGGTGATTTCATTTTAGCACAATAACGCCATGGAAATGATCCTGTTCTATGCTTGCTTCCCAAAAGGCTTAATGTACTTGCACTCACTCTTAGAACCCTGCTGCTGCCACCCTGTGAACTAGCCCAATCTGGTTGGCCGAAGGCTGGAAGTCCACACAGAGACAAGTAGTCATTCCAGCTCAGGCCATCCCAGACCGATCAGTGACCCAGCATTGACCACGGACACATAAGTGAGCCTAGTCTGGACCAGAAGGATCTGGTAGGGAGGGCACAGCAAGGATTTATGTAGGGCTAAGGTTGTTTAGTCGTGATTCTGCAATCCAATAAACTCTTAAAAACAAAAGCATTTTTATTAATTTTCAGTAAATCCATTTGGCAGCAAAAACAAATCTAAATTTATTGAAAGGCTGCTTACACTCTTTCTTTACCCAAACTAGTGTGAATATCTACTTTACTGAAAAATATATTAATGTACTTGATGACAGGCTGCTGCTGCTGCAGGTCCTACTGGGGGTTTTACAAAATATATTATAAATGAACTTCTCTAGTGATACAGTGGATAGCAATCCGCCTGCCAGTGCAGGGGACATGGGTTTGATTCTTGGTCTGGGAAGATTCCGTATGCCATGGAGCAACTAAGACCTTGTGCCACAACAACTGAGTCTGAGTTCTAGAGCCCACGAGCTGCAACTACTGAGCTCGCGTGTTGCAACTACTGAAGCCCACATGCCTAGAGCACATGCTCCGCAACAAGAGAAGCCACCTCAATGAGAAGCCTGTGCACCACTAAGAAGAATAAGCAGCCCTTGCTTGCTGCAGCTGGAGAAAGCCCGTGTGCAGCAATGAAGACCGAATACAGCCAAAATATATATATATATATATATATATATATATACTTATATACATATATATACTTGTATACATATACATATAAAATTGTATACATATATGTGTGCAAAGTTTTGGCTTTTTAAATTATATAAAGAAAAACCCAAATCGAACCAGAACCAAAACAAACAGATCACTTGACTTTTGAAAATATCAGACTCAAGAATTTGGGGACCCCAAAATTATTTTGCACAGAATGTCACCCCCATTTTTTTCCCGCTTGCCATCCTACTCATGAAGAATGTTCCCTAATCTTCTTACACTGTTTTTTGTTTGTTTGTTTGTTTTAATTTCCCTTCTCCCTCCTCCTTCAAAATCCCTCTCTTGCAGCCTCTCAGTGTCTGACTTCAGCCTCCCTCCTACTCTGGGATTTTCCTCCACCACCTTTTTCCTTGAATAGTACTACTGCTATCTTTCTCAGCTCCCCAGTTTGCACCTTCATGTATCACACAGCTCAGCGAGTCGAAAGATATTCCTTGACATTTGCTTTCTTTTGAAGGGAAGTGGAGATTGGAGATCAAGAGCTAAAAATGATGTCTAATGTTCTACCCTTTCACACTTATAAACAAATATAGATAATGATATATTACTGATGCTCCAATAGGAGTGTAAAAGATCAGTTAGGCTGAGATACAAAGAAAGTAGTGATCAATTCAGTCCAGGTTAGTGAAACGCTGTTAAAGAAGTTTATAGAGAAACCATGTTCTGGAAGAGTTGACCTATAGTGACATGTGGGGAATGAAATTCAGAACCAGCTGGTCTAAGTAGGGGAGGCAGCTTTTGAAAAGGAACACTGTGGGTTCAACTGGGAATATTAGTGAACTACATATAGTTTATGAAGCTGGAGCATATGGTGGGAGATGAGGAAGAGGAGTTAGGCAAAGGCCAAGTCATAAGAAAACTTTCTCTGAAATAAGCTTTCAAGTATGTATAAGACTGTCAGTGGAACACAAGTCAAGAGAAACTTCAAAAATATGAAAAGCAGATAGGGTGTGATGGAAGAAATATAAGACCACTAAACAGAAGCTATCAAAACAGATGGAGGAATAAATTCAGCACAAAATCTCCACCATGAAGAAGGGCATAATAAAAAAAAAATGACCAAAGATCTGAGGGAAGATATTCTGAGAAAGAGAGACAAAATTGAAGACCTTATACCCAATAAATAGTTCAAAGAATAATCAAAATTGATATAGTTATAAATTTGAATATATTCTATAATTAAGATCCATGGAAATTTAAGGGAGGATATTACATTTAGAAAATAAGAAATAGCATGGACAATTACAAATAAGAAAGAAACAAAATGGCCAGGAAGTGAAAAATATAATTGTTGAAATTAAACAATTAATAAATGAACTGCACAGCATAATGGAAGCAGCTGAAAAGCTAATTAAAAGTTAAGAAAAATAAAATACTGACACTTACTGGATCACTTAAATGTCAAGCACTTCTAAGTGCTGTGTATACATTTTATTTACTTCTTCCTCACAATAGTCAAATAATCTTTACGATCTTTATTTTAAATAAAAAGTTAAACTGCAGTACTTTTATATAACTCACTTAAAACCACACCAACCCCAGAGAACACATACTAACCACTGTATAGCTTACAAAAGACTGAATCTAAGAATCACTTTAGAATGCAATACAAGAAGATAAAAAGATGGGTATAAAGAAATAAAGGTTAAGAACAAGGAGAACAGATCTAGAAGCTACAGCCTCTAAGAGCTTAGCGTGAGCTATCAGGGAACCCCAACGAAAAGAAAGCAATATCTAAATGCATGAGAGTTAAAATTTCTTGGAATTAAAAAAAGGTAAGATTCTTCATTTAAGAGAAGTGATTAAGTGCTAAACAAGACAATTTAGGCAACGGAGACAAAGTCTAGGATTTAAGAAGAGGATTGGGGCTGGTGTACGGTGATGACCCAGAGGGATGTTATGGGGAGGGAGGTGGGAGGGGGGTTCAAGTTTGGGAACGCATGTACACCCGTGGTAGATTCATGTCAATGTATGGCAAAACCAATACAGTATTGTAAAGTAAAATAAAGTAAAAATAAAAATTAAAAAAAAATAAACTTCCAAAAAAAAGAAGAGGATTGCCATAATCAGACTTTTTTCTTTCATAAAGATCAATTCACAGGCAGCATTAAGCATGAATTACAGACTCAAGATTATAGGCAAGGTACTACCTATCAAATAGTTGCAGTAGTCTAGACAAGAGACAATGAGTCTACACTGAGGAAGGAGGGATAAGGAAGAACAACCAAGCACAGAGTCAGAAAACTGATGCTAATAATAATGGTGAGATATCAAAATGTCACATCACATACCATAAAAGTTTAAGGACATTAAAAAAAAGTTAATGAAGTATAGCCACCACCTAAAACATTTGTTAATCTAGGGTCTCCAACAGTAGCATAGAAGAATTGAATCACAAAGTGTCATGAAAAACACAAATCAAAATATGAAATATTCTTATCCAATACAAGTGTTGAAAATAAAATAGTAATTTCTTTATAGTAGTATATCCCAAAGTTTATTATAAAACACTATTCTATAAGATGATTTGTGGAAAATTAAAGATTCATAATCTTACAAGGTTGGGAAAATTTAAAAACAGGGTTTACCCTTAGAGCCTCAAATTATGCCTTAGCAAATTAAAGAGTCTCAGAAGTATTATAATAATGAAATATGCTGAAGTTTTAGAATGGAATATTCTTCAGAAATATTTAGTCATATCCCATGACACTAATTTTATATATATATATATATATATATATATATATATATAAAATGTATATGCTGCTAAGTCGCTTCAGTTGTGTCCGACTCTGTGCGACCCCATAGACGGCAGCCCACCAGGCTCCCCATGGGATTCTCCAGGCAAGAACACTGGAGTGGGTTGCCATTTCCTTCTCCAATGCATGAAAGTGAAAAGTGAAAGTGAAGTTGCTCAGTCGTGTCTGATTCCTAGCGACCCCATGGACTGCAGCCTACAAGGCTCCTCTGTCCATGGGATTTTCCAGGCAAGAGTACTGAAGTGGGTTGCCATTGCCTTCTCCATATATGTGTGTATATATATATATGGAAATAGATAGGCTTCCCCAGTGGCTCAGTGGTAAAGAATCTGCCTGCAATGCAGGAGCCACAGGAAATGCAGGTTCAATCCCTGGGTCAGGAAAATCCACTGGAGGAGGACATGGCAACCCAGTCCAGTATTCTTGCCTGGAAAATCCCATGGACAGAGAAGCCTGGTGGGCTACAGTCCATAGGGTCTCAAAGAGTCAGACATGACTGAAGCAACTTAGCTCGCATGCATGCATACAATTTTAGAGGCATATATTAATGCATTTATAGGAATCCAACTTTTATTTTTCATATACTGTATATTCAAAGTGTGAGATATAGCTGTAAAGTGTTATTATGCCTTTCAAATATTTTATAGAAAAGGAGGCTGTGAGGATAAATGAGGAAAATTCAAATAGAACATAACTTAGTGTAAGCATTAACAATATTACTCAAAAGATTAGCTGTAATAATAAATCTAAAGTCTTTACTCTCTTTAATGTTAAAGGAAAGCAAAATACAATAATTGCTTAAACCATTATCCATTGGTAGATAACCAGATTCCTTCTGTCCCCCATCTGAGCTCCTTTTTGGCTCAGGAGGGGCTGCAATTAAGGAAAGAAAGCTAACTGCTGTGCTAAACAAGTTCAAAACCTCACCACCACAATAGAAGCTTGTTTTATGCTCATATCTGAGTCTGATATGGATCAGACTCTTCTAAGTTGTAATTCAGCATCCCAGACTGCTTTCATATTGTGGCTTCAAGGTCATTTTAGCATTATCCAGATAGCACATGACATGAAATAGAAACATCAGATCCTTAACTGTCTTACACTGGAAGTTAACACACATCATTTCCATACACATTCTATTTACCAGAGCCAGAAATGCGGCCCCACAGAGATTTTGAGGGGCACATTCATAGCTTTGATTGGTGTATCTTCCTGATGAATGACCTTTTAATCATTTTTATTTCCCTTCATCACTGGTAATATTTGTCATCCTGAAGCCCACTTTAATATGGCCACTTCAGCTTTCTTCTGATTCATGTCTGCATGATACATATTTTTTTCCTGTAACTTATCTGTATCATTATATCTAAATTTCACTGTTATTATCTCTAGCTTGAAGATGGTTTTATATGCTATTTGATTACACTAAACTAGTGCCTTTTCAGTCTATTCCCCAGCATGATCTTTTAAAAATTCAAGTATGATCTTATTATCCTGCTTAAAAACCATCACTGACATTTTGTTTTTAAAATTAAGCCCACACACCTTATCCCTAATTATAAGTCCAAAGATGATCTGTCCTCCAGGACACTTCCAATATTGTTACTGACATACTTTCCCTCACATTTCGTACTATAGACATACTGAACTTTTTTCAACTCCAGTAATTAAACTTCTGAATTGCCTCCCGCTGTTCATCATGCTACCTCATTCTTCAAAGGACTAACTTCTTTCTATATTTATTTCACTTGGATATTCTGTCATCGAAAGTCTACTTTGACCTGTAAATTCTGAATTAAGTCCTCTTCCTTTATGGTCCCACCATACCATCTATTCCTTTATCACAGCACTGATGAATTGGCATTATACTTGCCTATTAAATTGGCACATCCCCCATCAGATTGTAAATTCCCCCAAAGTTAGGATGTATCCATTCAGTTCACAGTTGTACATCTGGCACTTACCATAGAATCCTTTGACATTTAATTAATACTTGTTGAGTGAGTGGCTGAATTTTTGAATATTATTAATGACTTCAGCAAGAAACTTTGGTGCAGTAATAAACCCATTAGCTGGTTCATATCTTGAAAATGAGAAGTGAAAGGACAGGGAGAAAGTTGAAGTCAGTTGAACATTTCTTGAAAAAATGACAAAGGAGAGCGTGGTGACTCGGTGTTCGAGGGACCGTATGACTGTATGCTCTCCCACCCTCCATGCACAGCAAGATGCTCGGTGATTCCAAGCCAGGGAAAATCCTTTTCTAGTTCTTCTTAAGATGAGAGAATAAAATTCTTAGATTATAATATAAACTCTTAGAGATTCAAATCAGGTACTTGAAAGTTGAATTCTCTCCAAAAGTAAACTGATCTTTTATTATGAACTACTACATACAGAACTGTGCATGAGATAGAGTCACCTTCAATATTTAACTCAAGAAGAATACTCATATAAGCATATCTAGGTCAAGAAGTAGAAAAGTGTGGTGCCCCAAAGCCTGTCCTTTTGCTTTCTCCAAATCACTATTTCCTCCCTCCTTTGAATATGTAGCCTCTATCTCGAAATTTATGGTAATCACATCCTTGCTTTTCACATTATTTCACCAGTATCGCAAAATACTCTGGTATAATTTTGCCTCTTTAGCTAACAATAGAAATGGACTTATATATTAGCATTTTTTAGTGGCTAGCTTCTTTTCTTCATTCTAACTTTTGGGTTTTTAAAATATTCACTTATCCAGAATGTGTGCATGGTATTTGATTCAGAGGCATATTACTATGATTCAAAAATAATGATCATTTGGTTCCCAACACTCCACTTTTTACCCCTGGGCAACACAATGAAAGCCAAGTCAAATTTTTGCATACAAACTTTGAAGTCTGTCTCAGAGATGAGAAGCAGAGGGGGGAAAAATTTGTCTGCTTATACACAGAAGCTAGAAAAGGCTTCCTTTTCCTCCCCTAAGAGGAAAAAGAAAAACTTCACTCTTTGGGCACATGGATCTCTGATTGAAACTTGATCGTTTATTCTCTATGTCTTTTTACACTCATTTTTGTCTTTTTCATCCTTTGTTTCTTTGTGCCTTATTCTTAAGATGTTTTATTCTGATCTATCTCCAGTTTACTAATTCTCTTCTTAATTTTTCCCTGAGTTCTTAATTTTGATCATGATAATTTTCATTTTTGTTCCCAGTTACCTGATAAAATTCTAAATTTTGTCTCATTTCGTTGAGCACAGTAAATGCGTTGTTTAGTTGCTAAGTCATCTCTTTTGTGACCCCATGGACTGTAGCCCGCCAGGCTCCTCTGTCTATGGGATTTCCCAGGCAAGAATACTGGCACGGGCTGCCATTTCCTTCTCTGTGGGATCTTTCCCATCCAGGGGTTGAACCTGCATCTCCTGCACTGCAGGCGGATTCTTTACCACTGAACGAACCACTAGGGAAGCCCAGAGTAAATAGAGTTATTTAAAATTTTCTAATATCTGAAGTCTCCCATTGGTCTTTTTCTATTGTTTTATGTTTCTATTTGTTTTCATACTTGTGATCTAATCTTTTGATGTACTTGGGCTTTTTTGTTTGCTTTATTTTATATTTTAAAGTACATGGAATATAAAAAAATATTAAAAGACTTTATATTTTATATTCTAAAATAATTATAGATTCTTGGAACACTGCAAAGATATTACAGAAAAATCGTGTGTACCTCTCACTCAGTTCCCCCCACTGGTTACATTTTGTGTAACTGTATATAATATCAACCCAGGTTGGTAAACTGGTAAACCATAGATTCATGTAGCCACTATCCCTATCAAGATACAGAACTATTCCATCCCCACAAAGATCTCGCCCATGCTCTCCCTTAAAGTTATGGTTCCATGCACCCCTATAACCCGTGTAATCCCTACCCATGGAAACCACCAATCTGTTTTCCATCTTTTTATATATGGGGGGTGGTGCGGAGAGAATAATACAGGATATGATCTTTAGAAATTGGCTTTTTTCATTAATTTTTTATTGTGAGTTACTACATTTGCAGAATTATAAAACTGGTTTGAGGTGATGCTATATTCCCCCCCGCACCCCCTCCCCTGCAGCCTTTTCAAAGATTGCTTCTGATGCCAAGTACCTGGTATTCTAGCACTCTGAAACCACCTTAGTTAAAGTTTGAAGACTGAAATCTTAACAACGTGAGAGGCACTCCTTGTGAAGGACTATCTAATGGCTTCACACTGCTAGGATAGACCTTTATAGGATTTTAACCCAAAGTTTAAGGAGCAGAGTGGATTCACCATGATCCTTCCCTTGGTAGGCTCAGGAACCCAGTCTCCACTCTCAGCTTCTTAGCCTCTCAACTTTTTCTCCTGGAATCACTTATCATCCTCAAGTAAAACAAAGCTCCAAGTGCCTGACTTAGCTTCATGAGCCTCTCTTATTTTCTGGACTCCAGCACAGTAATTTTTCTCACGCTTGTTAAATTTACTTGTCTTCAAGCAAGTGATTTTTTTGTACGTTTTGTCCCCATTCTCTAATTATCCCCAGCAGTGAGTGGGTCTCAATCACCTTATCTGCTATTATCTGCTAAAAAAAAGTTTCCTATACTTATGTTTTCTTTGACCTATACAGATTTTAAAATGTTTCAATTTAAATTTTAAAGACTGAATTTTTAAATAAAAAGTGGGATATCTGATTTATATTGATGTCTGAATTCACTCAAGACAAACATCAGGTAAAGATAAACAGGGGATGCTATACCCTTAGGAAAAGCACTTGCTCTCAATTTGGCTACAGTCTTCCCTCACCCCTAGTGTCTGTATCCATCCACTTTACTTATTTAAATAACAAGGTATCTTGGCCACTAGAGCATTTTTATTTTTTATTTAAAGAAAAATTTAAATTGAAAAATTTAAATTTTTAAATTTAAAATTTAATACTACTTTTATGTTGTTCCTAGAATTTTTTAGTAAATGAGATCTTCACTACTTTAAAATTTGACCATTTTCATTCTTTTCTTCATCATTTAGAAATAGATATGAAGTAAATAATATTCCTTGTACTAGTCCCATTAAATGACTGAGCCTCTATCCAGCCAATGTCTTTCTTACCTCCCAACAGCCTAGCCTCTCCTGATAACTCTAAATCCACTAAGAACATTTGTTTACAATCAGTCCTTACTATTATTGCCGAAGACAGAAAACTGGAAAGTATCCTCAGTTATCATTACAAGAGACGCTTTTGTTAAAATTCCCTGCGTTACCCTTGACTCACATGGTAAATTTACTTCTCAGAAATTATTTTTCTACTCGATGTAATCATGATTACACCTCCTATACCTCATGGAGTATAAGTAAACAGGAAAATAAGAACTACATTAAAAATTATGTAGGATCAAAGTTGTACTTAGACTTTACTATCATCTTTTTATCAGTGTGAATCATTGTGTGCACATCTAACATCTAGTGAAGAACCATTGTTGACCATGTGTTTTTGTTGTTTCATGTCCATGTATAGCTTCAAATTTATAGGAAGAAAATATTGGTTCTCAAAGGGCTTAAATTTTATCTGGGAAGAGAGACACATAGAAAGCTGTATAAAATATACATGAAATACTTCTCTATATGTAAGATGACAGGATAAAAGGAAGTATATTATACCACTGTGTATATTATACGAGAATGCCAATTAGAACAGCAATAAGAATTGGGGGGTTATAAACAAGAAAGGCTCTTGAGAAAAGGTCTGGGGTGAGATTTTGATGAAAGTGTAGACATGGACTGATGGGAAAGAGCGTTGAAGTTATTCCTGCAAGCGGTATTTTCTGCAGAGCTTTTATTTCCAGGAGCTAAATCCGCATTTACTCTTTTTCTGAAGAATTTTGTAGGAGATTTTGTAGCGTGTTGGCATAGAGTTGATTTTATTTTAATGCTCAAGAATATGTAGACAGTCGAGTGTACTATATTCAGAAATAGGAAATGAGAGAGAATAATGTGAAGAGATAATCATCTCCAGTCTCAGTTCAGTCTTGGCATTTTCCCATCACTCTATTCAACAGAAATATTTTACTTTCTGTAGGAGATAATAAGACATTTAATATATGGATACTGACCTTAAGGAACTTACAATTGATATTAGAGGTTTGGGCACCTAAGTGACAAGTTAAATGATACACAGTAGTTACCTAGACATACTAGAAATGTCACAGGGTAGTGGCTGATAAATATAAAAATTATTAGTGCTGACAAGTCCTAGTATAGTTCATAGGAGGCAGAATCTTTGGGAGCTGGCTTGGATAAAAATGGCTTCATGAGTGAAATGTAGCTAGAATCATTTCAGCAGGGAAACCGTAGAGTTCCTCTAATCCAACTAGATGAATCCCTTCTACTACATCACTAATAAATGGTTCTTCTTTTTTTATCCTCTCTAGTAATAATAAAATTCATGAGACACCCTGTTTCAAGAACTTAAAGAGGATGTTCCTTTTTATGCTCAGCCCCAAATTAACCTCCTTGTTAAGTCTGATAGTGCTACCCAGAGCCCCCTAGGCCCTGTGTCCATCATTCTCAGGTGCCCCAGTGGACTATAGAGGCGCTGGGTTATCTCTTCTCTTGGCAGCCCTAGCTGTCTTGCAGGGGCTCAAGTAGCCACAACACCAAAATGATGGCCATGAGAAACCTCCTGTGTTTATCCCAGGGCAATAAACATTGTCACCTTACTGATGCTCTGCAGTGACAGTGACTGTGAAGTACTGCTCAGTATAGCATAGTGGTAAAGAGATTCAAGTTCTGGAATCAGAGAGACTCAAGTTAGATTCTTGGCTCTGCCAGTTATTTATTACTTCTAATACCTTTGAAAAGAAACATTTTCAATCCTCAATTTCTACATGTAAATGGGTATGATAATAATAACTCCCTTACGGAGCTGATGCAAGAATTAAAGATAACCCATTAGGACTAATAAATGCTTTTATTGTCATTGGTCCTGCTTCCCCCCGCCCTTTTAACCATGATATAAAATTCTTATTCACAAACTAATTTTTTAGTTAGTTTTTGTTTCCTCTAAGTCTCCTCCTCTGGCTAAATATCCCAAGTTCCTTCAGTGTCTCATCCAACATGAGTTCCAGTTTCTTCAACTTCTCAGTTGCTTGCTTCTGGACAACATATGGTGTCTTGGGGCTCCCTTTCAAATATACAGTATTAATACTAATAATGTACCCCAGCAAATGTGGCTTGATAAGCTAATCTTTGAAAGGTGGAGGAAATCGGGGAATGAAAAAAGGATATTCTCACTGGAGAACAGTGTAATTAGTGAGCAAAGGAGAAGCCATAATAGATATATCATGTTTAACAATAAATGGGCTTAACTAGCTAAAAGAGAGTCATGGTGAGAAAAGATTTAAAAGCAGCTGTGTTATGACACCCCTGGAACTATGAACGTATGAATTCTATCAGTATAACGGAAAACCAAAGCCATTCTCAGGTGGCTCAGTGGTAAAGAATCTGCCTTCCAATACAGGAGACATAAAAGATGCGGGTTTGATCCTTGGATTGGGAAGATCCCGTAGGGCAGGAAATCGTAACCCACTCCAGTAATCTTGCCTGGAAATTTTCATGGACAGAGGAGCCTGATGGGCCACAGTTCATGGGGTTGGACATAACTGAGCACACAGGCTACACTGCACTAAAGGAAAACCAACTAAGCCATCATTATAGGAGACTGATCTATTACTCGAAAGCAACCACAAAATTCATGTGAGCTACTCACAAGCAGCAAAATGTCATATTATAATATAACTCTTCTCTTGCTCCCCTTAGATTAAACAATCAATAACCCCCCGACTTCCCTGGTGGCTCAGACGGTAAAGCGTCTGTCTACAATGTGGGAGACTGGGTTCGATCCCTGGGTCGGGAAGATCCGCTGGAGAAGGAAATCGCAATCCACTCCAGTGCTATTGCCTGGAAAATCTCACTGACAGAGGTGCCTAATAGGTTACAGTCCATGGGGTCGCAAAGAGTCGGACACGAATTCACTTTCACTTTCACTTTCACTTTGGGCAATTTCTACTTCTTTGTAATTCAGTTTTATCTTTTCTAAAAATCCACTCTTGCAAAAGAGGAATTTTACAGAATTTTAAAGATTCAGTAAGCCAGAAAGAAAACCACCAATAAACACCAATAAAGTATACTGACACATATATATGGAATTTAGAAAGATGGTAATGATAACCCTGTATGCAAGACAACAAAAGAGACACAGATGTATAGAACAGACTTTTGGACTCTGTGGGAGAGGGAGAGGGTGGGATGATTTGGGAGAATGGCATTGAAACATGTATACTATCATATAAGAAACAAATCGCCAGTCTAGGTTCGATACAGGATACAGGATGCTTGGGGCTGGTGCACTGGGATGACCCAGAGAGATGATATGGGGAGGGTGGTGGGAGGGGGGTTCAGGATTGGGAACTCATGTACAACCATGGCGGATTCATGTCAATGTATGCCAAAACCAATACAGTATTGTAAAGTAAAAAAATAAAAAATAAAGAGAGGAAAAAAAAAAAAAAGATTCAGTTCAGTTCAGTCTCTCAGTCGTGTCCGACTCTTTGCAACCCCATGAATTGCAGCACGCCAGGCCTCCCTGTCCATCACCAATTCCCGGAGTTCACTCAAACTCATGTCCATCGAGTCAGTGATGCCATCCAGCCATCTCATCCTCTGTTGTCCCCTTCTCCTCCTGCCCCCAATCCCTCCCAGCATCACAGTCTTTTCCAATGAGTCAACTCTTCACATGAGGTGGCCAAAGTATTGGAGTTTCAGCTTTAGCATCATTCCTTCCAAAGAAATCCCAGGGCTGATCTCTTTTGGAATGGACTGGTTGGATCTCCTTGCAGTCCAAGGGACTCTCAAGAGTCTTCTCCAACACCTCAGTTCAAAAGCATCAGTTCTTTGGTGCTCAGCCTTCTTCACAGTTCAACTCTTACATCCATACGTGACTACTGGAAAAACCATAGCCTTGACTAGACGGACCTTAGTTGGCAAAGTAATGTCTCTGCTTTTGAATATACTATCTAGGCTGGTCATAACTTTCCTTCCAAGGAGTAAGTGTCTTTTAATTTCATGGCTGCAGTCATCATCTGCAGTGATTTTGCAGCCCCCCAAAATAAAGTCTGACATTGTTTCCACTGTTTCCCCATCTATTTTCCATGAAGTGATGGGACTGGATGCCATGATCTTCGTTTTCTGAATGTTGTAAAGATTAACTGTGACCATTAACTGAGTTATATCAGCAGTGTTTAGAAGATAGCCTGACAATAGTAAGTGCTTTGTATGTTAATTATTGTTATTTTGGGTCATTATTATTGACTGGAAAAATTCAGTTTTCATTCCAATCCCAAAGAAAGGCAATGCAAAAGAATGTTTAAACTACTGCACCATTGCACTCTTCTCACACGCTAGCAAAGTAATGCTCAAAATTCTCCAAGCCAGGCTTCAACAGTATGTGAATTGTGAACTTCCAGAAGTACACGCTGGTTTTAGAAAAGGCAGAGGAACCAGAGATCAAATTGCCAACATCCATTGGATCATCAAAAAAGCAAGAGAGTTCCAGAAAAAACATCTACTTTTGCTTTATTGACTACGCCAAAGCCTTTGACTGTGTGGATCACAAAAAACTGGAAAATTCTTAAAGAGGTGGGAATACCAGACCATCTGACCTGCCTCCTGAGAAATCTGTATGCAGGTCAAGAAGCAACAGTTAGAACGGGACATGGAACAATGGACTGGTTCCAAATTATGAAAGGAGTATGCTAAGGCTGCATATTGTCACTTTGCTTATTTAACTTATATGCAGAGTACATGAGAAATTCACGGCTGGATGAAGCACAAGCTGGAATCAAGATAGCCAGGAGAAATATCATTAACCTCAGATATGCAGATGACACCTCACTTATGGTAGAAAGTGAAGAAAAACTAAAGAGCCTCTTGATGAGAGTGAAAGAGGAGAGTGAAAAAGTTGGCTTAAAACTCAACATTCAGAAAACTAAGATCATGGCTTCTGGTCCAATCACTTCATGGCAAATGGATGAGGAGACAGTGGAAACAGTGACAGACTTTATTTTTTGGGGCTTCACAATCACTGCAGATGGTGACTACAGCCATGAAATTAAGACACTCGCTCCTTGGAAGGAAAGCTATGACCAACCTAGACAATATTAAAAGGCAGAGACATTACTTTGCCAACAAAAGTCCATCTAGTCAAAGCTCTGGTTTTTCCAGTAGTCATGTATGGATGTGAGAGTTGGACTGTAAAGTAATTAGCCTCCAATTAAAATAAATAAATAAATATATATATATATATATATATATATAAAGAAAGCTGAATGCGGAAGAATTGATGTTTTTGAACTGTGGCGTTGAAGACTCTTGAGAGTCCTTTGGACAACAAGGAGATCCAACCAATCTATTCTAAAGGAAATCAGTTCCGAATATTCACTGGAAGGACTGCTGCTGAAGCTGAAACTCCAATACTTTGGCTACCTGATGAGAAGAACTGACTGACTAGAAAAGACCCTGATGCTGGGAAAGAATGAAGGCGGGAGGAGAAGGGGATGACAGAGGATGAGATGGTTGGATGGCATCACCAACTGAATGGACATGAGTTTGAGTAAACTCCGGGAGTTGGTGATGGACAGGGAAGCCTGGTGTGCTTCAGTCCGTGGGGTCGCAGTCCCCTGAGCGATTGAACAGAACAGATTATTCAGACACTCTGCTAGGCACAGGGGAAGCAGAAATCAACAGGACAATCCCTTGCCTTCAATGTTCATATTTCTCCAGATTTTGTGGGCAAGGCAATGACTTTGGAAACAGATTTTTGAGCACAATATTAGAGATCGTTTATTGTCTTTTTTTTACCCTGGATGAGGTATCAATTCCTCTGAGCCTCTTTCTTCATTTGTAAAATGAGAATTAACAAAATCTTGGAGAATTTGTTATGATGGTGGCTCAGAGGTTAAAGTGTGTGCCTCCAATGCGGGAGACCCGGGTTCGATTCCTGGGTCGGTAAGATCTCCTGGAGAAGGAAATGGCAACCCACTCCAGTATTCTTGCCTGGAGAATCCCATGGACGGAAGAGCCTGGTAGGCTACAGTCCACGGGGTTGCAAAGAGTCGGACACGACTGAGCGACTTCACTGTCACTTAAACAAAATTAAATATGCATACTGCCCGGCACACAGTTGTAAAAAAATATACACCCAGAATACACAAATATTCCCTCATAACACGGAGAATAGAGGACCTTACTCTGAGTTTAGTAGCCATTGATTTGAGTTTAGGAGCCAGTGATTTCAGCGAGGGGGGGAGGGAAGGGGAGAGGGAGGGGGAGGGGGAGGGGGAGGGAGGCAGGGCGGCCGACCCAGACTACATCTCCCGGGATGCTCAGCAAGAGGGAGAGCCCCGCCCAGCCCCGCCCCGCGGGCACCGCAGGCGCTGCCCACCCCACGAAACGGGCGGCGCGCAGAGGCTACAAGTGCTGCGGCTGCTGAGCAGGGTACTTTCCCGAAGAGCAGCTCAAGGACTAGCGCGCGGTGCTCTAGGCTTACTGGGTGGCCAAGGCAGGAGGTGAGTGGGGGCGAGTGGAACGGGGAGGAGGCGCTGGAGCGCGCGAGAGACCCCGAGAGCCTGGCGGAGCTGGGGAGCGCGTCCCTTGTCCCTGCCTAAGGTGCCTGCCTAGCCTTTGGGTATTTGGCGAACGCATCCCAACTCAGGGCACCACGGCGGACGCGGAGCTCACCCAAAATGGGTTGATTGAGTCGGTGGGGAACATCGATCGCTGCCCGGTGCTTGCGGCGCGCCCTTACAGCACAGCGCGCGCAGGACGGATCCCGAGATCGCTAGACCAGCCTCGCCCGTGTCAGTTAGTTCCCATGCAGATATTAATGCTCTTAATTGCTGGCGGACGGACGAGGAAAAGTGCTGTCTCCGCGTTCTGCGGGTGCATTTTTATTAACCGCGCTCTTAAACCACAGAGGAGAGAGGGAGGAGGCTGAAGGAAAGAGCCTTTGGCTGGTCCCCTGGGATTATCCATTCTCCCCTGGGAATGGAAGCCCCGGATTACCGAGCTGCAAAGGAAATCGACTGTGCAGCTTGTTCCGACGGAACAAGCGGAGTCTCTCTTTTAAGAGATAGAGGCAGAAGAAGGGAATTAAGTGGAGATTTCTCTCTCCCTCTCTTTGTTATAAATTGGAAGTCCCATAAGGAGTTCTGCCGATTTTTATCTAAAGTAATCCAACTTGATGGGCTAATTGTGCCAAAGGTTAATCAGCGCATCTAATGTTTGAGGGAGCTGCTAGATTTCTCATTTCAGTAATCGATCAAACCCGTTACCATTGCTTCCTTCACTGAGGGATCCCGCAGTGGAGGGTGGGGGTGGGGGTGGGGGGTCTATGCACTTACTAAAGGAAAGCTCTGGTTCAGTTGTGGTTTTCCTGCATCTGATTTTTTGTTTGTTTTCCTGTTTTAGCTGCAAAGAAACTGCGATAATAGGAGAAGCGTGTGTGTGTGTGTGTGTGTGTGTGTGTGTGTGTGTGTTTTAAACAAACTCTAATGTAGAGCATCAAACATGTGGATTTCCCCTGTCATATTTTAAATGAGTTGCCAGGTGGATTTCCGCTTCACCTTACCTGTGTTTCTGTGTAGGTTACCAGCCGTTGGAGCTGTGGATTTTGAAGCATAATAAACCTCTAAGACATGAGTTAAATCTGTTGTTATCCTGGACTTGGAAGCAAAATAAAAGGGGAATTTACTTGAAACCTCTGTACTTTCTGATAGTAGAAAGTAAATTTTTATTCCTTAGAAAGATGGCAGAGGCAGAAAAGGACAGGCAAATGGTTTTCTGCTCAACACAAAATTTTTTCCCATGAAGGTGCCTTGCTGTGGTGAGATAGGGCCAAGTTCCAGAGGTAACCCTGGAAATAGTTTCTCCCCTATTGGCCTCAGCAGAAATGTGACTCTGTGGGTTTATGATTTGTATTTTATTGTCAGTTTATTTCTAGACTGGGGTTTGTGAAAACTTCCCAGATGGTTGATGCCCTGTACACATTTGTTAGCAAAGCGTGCAGAGGAAGAGGAACTCATACTCACTCAGACCTGGAGTGCAGGGGTAGTGGACCTTTACCTGAAACGGGCAACTCTGTGTGTGTGTGTGTGTGTGTGTGTGTGTGTGTGTGTGTGTGTGTGTGTAGGAGTGGGCAAGCTCATTGTATTTTTCAGAGATCACCCTATGAGGTGTGTGTCTACGTATTTTTGGGTCTAGAACATGCTGCCATCGTGTAGCAGTAAGCTGAGAATGGAATCACAATGAACAGGGCTGTGTGATTAGGGTCTCTGGGTGTACAAAGTGTACCGTTAGGAGGGTGGCTTAATCAAGCCAGCCATCTTTTACCCACTTCAGAGCCAACCAGTCAAAATACTGAGCTCCAGTAGAGCCCAACTGCTGGTGACATATTGATTGGTTCACCCATGGTGATGCTCTAACGATGCTAATCTGTATTAGCATCTGTTCTGAACTACAGAGAGTGTAAACACTTATAATTTAACTGAATTATTGAGAAGTCTGTGCTTCCCCAAGTTCTTCAGAAAATCAGCAGCTCCGCTGAAAAAGGTCCTGCTTTTCTCATTTGTATCTCTGTGCAGGAAACCTGCCTTCTCGTTTGAGGGATCCTGTCACCGAAATGTGTGATCCTTGGATAAATTTGGCTTGGTGACGGCAATGCTTTCTTCCCAGACACTGCCACTTCCTCCATGTTCCTTTTTACCCTGACCTAAGTTTTGCCCTTTTCACACTTTCCCGCCACTAGGTAGCTTCTCCTTTCTCTTACCTATTTTAGGGGGAATTGGGGCTGAAGTGTCAAAACCTGTAGCTACAAAGGAGAAGAGGGCCTCAGGAGCAGTACTCCTGGTGGTCTGGTCTTAGCTCCTGGTGGGTTCTTATCTAACTGTGTTGCTGTTGGCAGACTCTCTGGAAGCTGCTGGGGGATGTCTGACTAGCTCGAATGGAGCTCCACTACCTTGTTAAGAAAAGCAGCCAGGCAGCCCCGTGTGATGGTGCTGACTGGAGTTCAAGAGGGCCTCCCGGGGACCAGTCAGATGCAACAGCCACCAGAGCTGCTCTCTGCTGCCAGAGACGTCGTACCTCGAAGCCAAGAGCATTGGAGATGGAAGCATCTAAACTTAGCCCTCCCCCAGCATCCCCTTCCCCCTCACTGCAAGACAGTGCTATTCACACAGACTCGTTGCCACCAGGACCTCTCAACTCAGGGAACAACCAGATAACAGCAGAACAGAAAGTCTGCAACTGCTGCAGTCAGGAATTAGAAACCTCTTTTACCTACGTGGACGAGAATGTCAACCTGGAGCAAAGGAACAGGCTCTCCCTTTCAGCAAAAGGGAGTGATCACCTGGGAGACCTCGACTGGGGAAATCCAAATGAGTGGTCCCATGAGTCTGCCATATCCCTGATTTCCGAAGATGAAGATGATACCAGCTCGGAAGCCACCTCTTCAGGGAAGTCAGTAGACTATGGTTTCATAAGCGCCATCTTGTTCTTGGTCACTGGCATCTTGCTGGTGATCGTCTCATACATTGTCCCACGGGATGTGACTGTGGATCCCAACACTGTGGCGGCCCGGGAGATGGAACGCCTGGAGAAGGAGAGCGCGAGGCTGGGGGCTCACCTGGACCGCTGTGTAATTGCCGGACTCTGCCTGCTCACGCTTGGGGGGGTCGTTCTGTCCTGCTTGCTGATGATGTCCATGTGGAAGGGGGAGCTATACCGTCGTGACAGGTTTGCCTCCTCTAAAGAGTCTGCGAAACTCTATGGTTCCTTCAACTTCAGGATGAAAACAAGCACTAATGAAAACACCCTGGAACTGTCACTGGTGGAGGAAGATGCTCTCGCTGTACAGAGTTAATTCTGGTTGTGAACTTCTTGAGAGTCTGCCTTGGTATTTTATATGAACAAAACAAAGCAAAACACATTTCTTAAAATTACTAGTGCAGTTTATTTGCCTGGCAAGAAAAGTTTGTTCCCCAAACCAACAGCCAGTGAGAGTTTTTGCTCTTCTATTTTTTATTTAGAAGAAAAGCCATGTAAGATGCATTAAGAAACCACAGCCAGCTACACTGGTCCTTCTAAAGAGCTGAGACTAGCTAATCTGTAATGGCCACCTGCTTCTTCTATTAATACTTCTATAGCAAAATATTTCTAACAATTCAGTGTTCAAATGATTTCTTTTACACGATATGGGATATTTTTCTTTAGACACTAGAAGGTATAGAACCAATTAGTAACCTGTTTTGTGAAAAAGAATGTAAGCACTCATCACATAAGGCTTACATATAATTCTTGAAGGTGCTTATCCACTTTATTACTCAACTTATTCTTTCTGTAACTTGGCTAAACATTAAAATATGGGGTTTTGAATTTGAATATTTTGAAGCTTGAAGATACTGATTATTAAAAAATGCAAAAACACATATGTTATATTCAAAATTATTCCTGTCTTCAGAAGTGGTAATTAAGTCATTAGAATAAACGTTCTAATGAAATTATATAAATCAGCCAATCTGAATTTAACCCAGAATGGTAGTGCCAGATATTAGCCAGTGTCACATGCCTGTTTTCTAGATAAGTAAAATTAATTGCTGATATAAACCTCATTTTCTGTTTGTGATTTAGCCATCATATATGTTACACATGCTGAAGTCTTTCCTGGTTCTCACCCCAGAGAGGTAAGCATAAGATGTTTTTATCCTATTTCCAGATACCTACACATCTAGGCAGGTTGAGTCATAATCGGCTCAGGCACACTCCCAGGTCGTTGTTTGGAGAAAACCTCCACTGTAAGTGCAGGTAGACTCCTGGGGACTGTGCCTAGAAACTGGTATCACTTGTTCTAGGTCAAGCAACAAGTCGTTGCCCCAGGATGGCAGCAGCCCTTAAGCTCACAGCCAAAAAATAAAACACTAAAATGAGACGAGAGATACTGAACACACTGAATCCATGGGAATTGTGCTTCTCACCCAAACTTACTCCCTGCTAACAATCGTCTAAGGCATCATTCTGAGCACCTTATATCCAGGCTCTCATACCTGTGAGATCTTGCCTCATAAATTCAGACTTATTTTATTAGAAGCACCATAAGAAAAACAGTAACCACTTTGCAAAAGACACACCTAGAATCCCTGCTAACTCAGTGTCTCTGTGGGTTATGGTTCAAGAAGGGGATGGAGGGAGAATGCAGCCTCAGAAATATCTTGCATTTTACAGCTCTTCTTCAGGGTGTTTTCAACCTCCTACTTCAAGAGTAGTTTCAGTTACTGTGTTACCAGGGTTGTTTGGGTCATTCTTAAAGAGGACTAGAGCTGGGAATCAGGGTGGAGAGCAGGGGAGGGGAAGTGAGAAAGTGATTTCTTTGTAGATTCTAAAGCCTGATTCTAATGTCTGAAGTTTTTGTTATTGAAGACTGTGGAGTATGTGGGTGACTCTGGCTGGCAGAGTGTGTGAGTCAGGATATTTATGTGAATGAGCTCTTGTGGGTGTCAGGTTGATTTGATGAATTGGGTACACTGTGTTGGTAAGGGTTAAAGTGAACTGCAGAAGAGAAGATCAGAGAATAATAAAAATAGTGAGGACAGATGTGTGAAAGAATTATTAGGTTAAAATGGTAAATTATATGGATCTCAGAAGAAGCTAGATGTAACTAGATTACCTTATCCTTTATAAGAGACCATTACTGATTTGGAAATAATTGAGATAATACAGACATGATTTCTGTTTACTATAGCTGGTTCTCTGTGCTTTTTGAAGAAACTTTGTTTTATTGTGACTCTCATGTGTTGAGGCCAGCTTTTCCCAGCAGTATAAATTTCTTATCCTGAAGGTTTATATAATATAAATTGTCAGATTCTAGCCTGCTTGAGGATCTACAATGCATGATGTTGAGGTAACAAGGGAATGATCTCTTTGGCTGAGTTAGTAGGTCTGAGCTGTGTGTTATTTTTTTTTTAAAATATACTGTACAAAATACATGTTTATTCATAGACACTAATTGGCATCCTCTGAGCTTTGTTTATTTATTGATGAATCAAGATTAGTCAAATTGCAGACATAAACAATTAATGAGAAGCCTGAATTTCAGGTTGTGAAGGAAGACAAATTTGAGATTCAAACGTGAGAAAATTTTTTCAGCTCTGTAAAGCTGTTGATAAAGGAAAAGTCAAAGCTTTTCATTTGGAAGTATTTTATGATTCTTGTAGTGCTACCAAATTATATATAGTTCCAATGTGATCTACAAGATATATATTCCTATACACACACACACCACACACACACACACACACACACATGCTTCAGTTGTGTCTGACTCTGCAACCCTGTGGACTATAGCCTGCTAGGTTCCTCTGTCCATGGGATTTTCCAGGCAAGAATACTGGAGTGAGTAGCCATTTCCTTCCCCAAGGGATCTTCCTGACCCAGGGATTGAACCCAGATCTGTGTTGCAGGCAGATTCTTTACCATCTGAGTCACTAGGGAAGCCCTACATGTTTATATCCCAATTAGGAAAAAGTATTCAGGGAAAAAAGACTTAAATCAGAGTATATTTCTTTCTTTTCATCCTTAAAATTGTAAAATTGAAATATAGTAAGTATATGGTAGACTGCAGTCCATAGAGTTGCAAAACGTGGCAGAGTCAGACGTGATTGAAGTGATAGCACGGATGCGTGTACCTATATGGTAACTTATTTTACCACTATTTAAATCTGCTCATATATGGGGCATGTCTCTTTTACCTTCTCCTTATATGAGGGCAGACCATTACACCAAAAGGAAGCAATTCAGAACATCATCTGGGTGTCTCTAGGGCTGCATTAACATGACTCAGATAACTGCCTTCATCAGTTATGATTTCTCCAGGTGTTCAGCTATGTAGCTCTAGTTTATACTGTCAGTGCCTGAATTCAAGATGAAAATTAATTGAATTTTAAGTGGTGGTAACACAGTTAACAAAAGACCCTGAACTTTGGGTTTGCGGCTCTAAATATATTTATTTAGAAGTACTTTGGCAAGATCAGGTTATACTGTTACAGATAGTGAACAGAACATAGCTATGGTGTGGGTCTTGGATTTCTCATGGAGATTTGTGACCCTATGCCTGTCTCTTTAACATGGTGCTGGTTGTTACCACTGAGAACATTGCTAGACCTAGAGAAGCAAAACTACTTTTTCAGAGGTCCATAGTTTAGGTCTTTGACTTTTTACCAGGTTTTAGAAAACTAGAGTCACCTTCCTAATCTTAAAAGAAGGCAACTCATTGTTCAGCATGGAGGCCTGAAGGGGTGAGTACCAGAAAGAGAGCTGCTTTTCTCCATTACTGCTGGGATCTACAGGCTGCCAATGGCCAGTTTAACTGTCTTAATGACTTTAATAAAAACTGTTCCTTTTCAGAGCACCTTAAACTGTTTTGGCAGAGCTGAAGTGATTTCTTTGCAGTCTTGTGTGTCCTTTTCAGCCATCTGGAGCTTCATATCATATGATGTACTGGACCTTTCATAAGAAGAATGTCTTTTCTCCAGGCTCCCATTTCATAGCTGATTCATAGTTTAGAGGATTACAGGACTACTTGGAATCATGAAATTCTTGGTGGCTGTGGGTACTTTTACCCACAAAACTGCCATGCTGCTTGATGCTCTACTGCCTAGCTACTTGCATTGATATCAATATCACATGCTTTACTGTCTGCCTAAAAACACCTGAGTCCATTCCTCCCATACTTATTTGTTTTAGGGACTCAAGCTGGCCCAGTACAGGAACATATCTTTTGATGTGCCAGTTTAGACAAAGACTGCCCTGCCAAGTTCATTTGTGCCTTCTGTTTGCTGCCGGGTATAAGGATAAGTGAGTGAGTCAGAATTATGTCAGTTGAATATCAGGAATTAAAGGTCTGAATCCAAGTGGTTCTACTTTTTGTTACTTAACAAAGTTCTAGGCAGGACCCTTTGAACATTTTATCCTTCATCTTTCATATGTGCAGTGATAGGCACATGCAAAACCTTGATTATTCATATAAAGTTAAAGAAAAATGTTCTATATATCTGTTAGGAGAAGGTTTTTCAGTCTGAAGGTTGTATTGCATTGCAGCAATAACTGCTACCACAAAAATGTGGTCTGACTAAAGAGACTCAAAACCTTCATCAATGGTTCACCTGTTTAGCAAGATTTAATACCACCAACTAGATTCCACTGTGACAAAGTAATAAGAGCCTTACAGTTCTCTGTATTGGGGTTTAACCTTTTACAGAATGGGGCATAAAGAATGACTATAATAAAAAAAGAATTATAAGGAAGTCTAACTGGCTTTTCTCAGTATGAAATGTTTTATAAAGAGAATTAACACTTCATCTTTTAGCTGATTTTCAGCTGTACAATTTTATGGTCCTTAGTTTTCTGTAGTATTTCCTTCCAACTTGTACAGGCATAAGTCTTGGGAAGTAATTTGCCTGGCTCGTGCAATAGCACTGTAAAAAGTAAGATGTTATTTTAAATATGAAAAATTGCTTTAAAAAATCCATGGGTTACCCTTAAGAGCATACCTCTTCATTTTTTCTGTTTTTAGTGTGCAAGTTTATGTACACTCAAGTCTATGTATTTATTAGAATATTTATAACTATAAAACTGTAATATTTAAAGCTATTACTAGAATAATTTTCTTATGGGAAACTTGGCATGCCTAATGTTAACTTTAAGGACAAGAGAAATCTTTCACACGTCATGAATGAAGAAGTTGGAATCAACCTCAGAATGAGATGCCATAATTATATGGATTCTTGCTTATTTGTTTTTTTGGTTATTCAGCTTCCTGCAGATGTTTAATTGACTTTTTTTACCCTCTCAGTTTTAGGCGTACAAAAGCATGGCATATTTAGAAATTATTTTACCCTGATTATTTCATTTTAAGGAAATATGGGTAGCAGACAATATTTTCCTTTGCTTCATTTTAGCAGTTTTCCTGTGTTTCAGGAAGAGCCAGCCTTATTTTCCCGCTGCCATCTTCATGCTTCCTTGCCAGACTCCAAATAAATGTCATACCAGAAAGCAAAGACAAGTTATTACTATACAGTGTACTGAGAGTTTATGGTTCTCATCGTGCTTTTCATTTTACTTTCTTGACAAACAATAAAAATAATTTGATGTTGATTATGTGTTTTTTATATTCTAAAAAGGGAAGTTATTCAGGTTCTAGATTTTTTATTAGAGCATTTGATGCTGTATATGTTAATAGTATGTGTGTCATTATCATTTTAAAATAAAACTATTAAGATGTTTTATTGTGTGTGTTAACTTTTATTTAAATCTGAATATGTAATGTTGATTTTGTCTTTTCAAATTACATTTGAAATTATCAGTAAAAAAATTAAAGTTATTATTTATCCTTGAGTCAAGTAGAACATTCTTTTTGGTACCGTATCATTGAACAATGTAAACTATGCTTCATTTTTTTCTACTTTATGTGAAATAGTCTATGAATAGTTATTTGGGTTTCTCCAAATTATTCAGTATTGAACTTAGAGTATGAATTGCACAATGTGGAAAAAATACAGGAATAAATATTTTAAATACACTCATCTAGAAATATAGAAAGTTTTGAGGTGAGAAACAAATATTGGATTAGCTCCTGCTCCTGCTGTTAATAATTTTTAATGTAATTTTGATGTCTCTATTTTCATTTGAGAGATAGATAATAATGTATGTAATGAAGTGGAATTTTATCCTTACTATATGTAGTGCTGTCAAGGTTGAGAATCCTAAAGGGACAATTTGAAGTGAGGCCCCATTTATTGCTCCGCTCGTTTGAAACCAAGTGGATCCAGATTCTTATCTACTATAAAAGAAGAAAATGTAGTGCTTTTTCATACATATTTTTTGCTAGAAGACCTTGTTTTGGTAAACCACCTCTGGTCATTCAGAATGAGCTGCACAATGGTGCTATAACTCCATGGTCTCTTGCTACCTGACCCTCAAAGGTCAGCAGGGAGCCTCCCAGGGACCCAATCTGATACGTTTCAAATGTTGCTGATTGTGCACTCAGAGGGAAAAAAGAGAGTCAGAAAGGTCTCAAACAGACATTGTACCTCCTCACAACTTGTTAGCCAGGACTAGCTACATAGTCCCACTTATGCTAGGAAATGCATTTCTAGTATGTGCTCTGAAATGGCACACATCTGAGCCATTTTCATCTGTAAAATAGGTATAAACTGTTTGCTTTGCAGGACTCTAATGAAACTTAGAGATATCAGATAAACTTAGAAGCAGAGGTATTACTTTGCCAACAAAGTTCTGTCTAGTCAAGGCTATGGTTTTTCCAGTGGTCATGTATGGATGTGAGAATTGGAAGAAAGCTGAGCACTGAAGAACTGATGCTTTTGAACTGTGGTGTTGGAGAAGACTCTTGAGAGTCTCTTGGACTGCAAGGAGATCCAGCCAGTCCATCCTAAAGGAGATCAGTCCTGGGTGTTCATTGGAAGGACTGATGCTGAAACTCCAATACTTTGGCCACTTCATGCAAAGAGTTGACTCATTGGAAAAGACCCTGATGCTGGGAGGGATTGAGGACAGGAGGAGAAGGGGACGACAGAGGATGAGATGGCTGGATGGCATCACCGACTTGATGGACATGAGTTTGGGTGAACTCTGGGAGTTGGTGATGGACAGGGAGGCCTGGTGTGCTGTGATTCATGGGGTCGCAAGGAGTCAGACACGACTGAGTGACTGAACTGAACTGAACTGAACTGAACTGAATGAAACTTAAATTAGACAAAGTCTGAGAGAGAATCCTGTTAGGCATTCTCTCATTGGATCCACAGTATCTTATGTGTGCTGCTTTGTAACAGCAGAACCCGGGTTTTCGGAAATACTTGGGAATCATGATCATGAGCTGCTGACAAACTTCTGTATTGGGTCATCATCATGATCATAAATAATCTCCTCCTCTTCTTTCTTCTCCTTTTCTTTTTTCCCCTTCTCCTCTTTTTCCTCTTCTTAGCCCCCTCCTCTTATTTTTCTCTCCTCTGTCTTCCTTTACCATAATCATCAACTATGTGGAAACCATTCATTTGCAGGTCTTTTAACATTTCACCATCATAGATATGTCTGAGGAAGCAAATTATATTTCCCTTCATGAGACAGAAAATCAGTCTGGAAAACTGTCTTTTGCTTAATTGTGAATAGTTCTAACCATCACATGCTATGTGGCAGAAAACTCAGATATCTCTTTAAATGGAAGAGTTTTGCCATAGGAAAGTCCAACAAAATCCTTTTATTTGGTTGAAAAAATATATATGTTTTACATTCATAGTGTTAAAACTTAAACGATTCTATTCAGTTAGCACGTTGGCAAAAGGCTGTTCTTCACTGCCATTCATCCAGAGCTGAGTGTGTGTGTGCTTATATTGAATTTATCTTTGAATTTTGTTCGAATTACTCACAATCTGCCAAATTAGGAAAATTAGCTGCTCTGGAATACAGATGATATTAAGAGCAATTAAGAACATTAAGATCAATTGCCAAAAATTAAACTTTATTTTCCCTTGATATTTAAGTGGCATAGTCAGCTATGCTCCCTGCTTCTAAGTGATCCCTAGCAGAGAAATCAGGGACACCAGAGAAGGAAGAGGGCAAAGCCAGGATTTGATTGCAAGCAGAATAAAAGGAGATTGGGAGAGACGGATGCTAGATTTTAAACAGTAATAGATGAGGCTGAGAGAGCGAGATAAAAAGTTTCATTAACAACACAGCCTTATGTCAGAGATTATATTAAGGGCATAGCTGTTTTGGCTAATCTCAAGAGCCATCATTAAGCTGAGAAAGAGAAGCTGGGATTGAGAACTCAGCAAATGATTCAGGCTGGAAGCAGGAAAATTTTGAGTTTAGTTAATGGTACATGAAACTGATGGAAACAAGTAGCACAGAAGCCTAAGTTGCTGAAGGAATTTTATTGCCAAAGAAGCCCGTAAATATGTGAGCCTTTATAACAACACTTGGGCCCCAGTACTTGTACTAGCAGGAAGAAGGTCTGAAAATTTGTACAGGCCCTAAGGAAGGCATAGCATGAATATCCATTTTAGATGTGGCCAGAGATGGCAAGGAAGAAACAAACTCCTGGAGGCTTGAACAGGGGCTTTTGGGAATGGTAGATAAGTGAATTTCTTCCAGAAATCAGAACAGAGCCTAATAAAAGAATTTACCATCCCCATCTTCCCTGGTGGCTCAAGCGTCTGCCTACAAAGCGGCAGACCTGGGTTCAATCCGTGGGTCGGGAAGATCTGGAGAGGGAAATGGCAACCCACTCCAGGATTCTTGCCTGGAAAATCCACCAGACAGAGGAGCCTGGTGGTCTACAGTCCATGGAGTCCCAAAGAATTGGACATGACTGAGCGACTTCACTAAGGACAAAAGGACTATATAATGCCTGAGAGTTTCAGCATTTCTGTGGACCCATAATATGATTATCATGTGGCTATCATGTCCCTGCTACCATCATTGTATATTATATATGAGGGATAACTTGTCTTCCTGGTTTATACTTTTCTTGATTCGAAGAAGAGATATACAGGCCTTATGAGGAAGTCTGTGCACACCCTGGAGGGCTTGGACTTGGAGCTGGAAACAGTATCTAGATGGATCTTGTAGTCATCCCTCTTGGGAGCTGTGTATGCTCTCTGTGTAAGCAGGAAAGACAGATCCGAGCAGCCCAACCAAAGATCATACCCCATTTCCTTTGGGTAGAGTTGTTGCCAGAGAGCAGTAGACCAACAGGGACCACATTTCCCAGCATGTTTTTCATTTAGGTGAGGCTGAATGACTAATTTTCACCAATGAAATGTGAGCAAAGTGATGTGTGTCACTTCCTGGATGAAGTAGTTAAGGAACCTGCACACTTTTATTCCTGTACACTCCCCAATCTGGTGGCTGAATGAAGCTGATGGTTAATTTTTTGTGTCAACTTGACTGGACTAAATGATGCCCAGATAGTAAGTAAAGCATTATTTCTGTATGTGTCTGTAAGGATGTTTCTAGAAAAGATTAGCTTTTGAATGGGGAGACTGAGTAAAGATTGCCCTCATCAATGTGGGTTGGCATCATCCAATCCTTTGCTGCTGCTGCTGCTGCTGCTGCTGCTAAGTCGCTTCAGTCGTGTCTGACTCTGTGTGACCCCATAGACGGCAGCCCACCAGGCTCCCCAGTCCCTGGGATTCTCCAGGCAAGAACACTGGAGTGGGTTGCCATTTCCTTCTCCAATGCATGAAAGTGAAAAGTGAAAGTGAAGTCGCTCAGTCGTGTCCAACTCCTAGCGACCCCATGGACTGCAGCCTACCAGGCTCCTCCATCCATGGGATTTGTCAGGCAAGAGAACTGGGGTAGGTTGCCATTGCCTTCTATGCCAGTCCTTTGAGGGCCTGTATAAAAAAAGGTAGAGGAGGGATGTGTTTGTTCTCTACTTATGCTGGGACATTCATTTTCTCCTGTCCCCCAGCATTGGCACCCCTGGTTCTCAGGGCTTTGGGTATGGACTTGAACTACATTATCAGTTTTTTGGGCCTCCAGTTTACAGTCAGAAGATTGTGGGACTTCTTAGCCTCTTAGTAAGTACATGAGCTTATCCCTCATAATAAGTCTCTTTGTGAATATCTACATCTGTATCAATATATTGATCTATCTTCTGTTGGTTCTATTTCTGTGGAAAACACTGAGTAATACACTGCCCAAGAAGAACTTTGAAGTTACAGTGAAGATGTCAAACCCTCCATTAGCAAGGTTTGGGGTGGGCGTGGTGGCGGCTGTCTACTCCACAGTTATTCAGGAAACTGTACTGATAAGGACTCTATCATCTTCAACATATGACTCCCCAGATCACCCTGGTTGTCAGTATTTCTCCAGCAGACGGAAAAAGGCAGCATGGAGATTTTCATTTCAGTTGGTTAGCACTCAACCTGATTGCCACATCTAACTACAGAGTTAGTCTGTAGTTAGAGAGACTGAGAGATGGTGAGTCTGAGACTAAAGAGTCTGAGAAATGTTGTCCAGCAGTATATCCAGGAAAAAGAAGAAATGGCTTTGATGGGTGGCTAGATAATCCCTGCCAAAATGTGTGACCTGGTTCCAGTCCATTTCCTGATTGATATTTACTGTTTCTCATTATTTTCTTCATTTTTGCTTACCAAACCCTCATCTAATTAACTATGAGTATCTGACTTGTTTTTTCCTCAAGTGAATTACGTTAAGTATCTCATTTTATATTATGTTCAATTATTATCCCCAAACTTAATGACTTAAAAATAAACTTTTATTATTTGAGACCAGCTTAGCTATGTGGTTTTGGCTCAGGGCCTCCCCTAAAGTTGCAATCAAGATATTGGCTGGGGCTGTAGCACTTCAAGGCCTGACTGGGACTGGAGGAGTCAATTCCAAGATAGCTCACTCACGAGGCTGGCAAGTATGTGCTAGCTCTTGGTGGGAGACCTTGGTTTCTTAACACACGGGCCTCTCCATAGGGCTTCTTAAGGTTACTGCTGGAGTCCCCAAAAGAGAATGATACTAAATAGAAAGAGAATGCTGCAGAGTTTCCTATGGCCAAGTTTCAGAAGACAAACACTGTCCCTTCCACCACGTTCTATGTAAGTCCAGTCCACATTCAAGGAAAGGGGAGCTAGGCTCCACCTTATGAAGGAGAGACTGTCGAAATAGATACCTATATTTTAAAACCTCCACACTCAGGGTTTTTATTTTTCTTTTCTAAATCCTTTCATCTACTTTAGTGTTGCTAATATACTTCTTTAGCTAATTGGTACTTTAATTAACTCCTTTAGTTACTGTTTTAATTAACATTCCCATTTTTAGGAATATTAATTACATCTTTTATTTGGATATATTAAAAAGAGTGCTGAATTTGATCTTTAAAAAGTCAGCTGACTTTGGGTCTGGCAGAGAAAATTTAGGCTTTCAAGCCCGAGTGGAGAGAGACCTAGCTAGGTCTGTGAATATGGGCTATAATTAACAATAAACTGACCTTAAAAGAAGAGGCAAGCATTCTACTTCAAAACATAAAATGTGCACCATGATTTGGGGGAAAATCTCCGGATCCAGTTTCTTTTTCACCTTTGCAATGACAAATCTGACCAATTCTCAAAACACCCACATTTATCTGTTTGGTGTGTGCATATTCAGTTGCTCATTTGTGTTCGACTCTTATAATCCCATGGGCAGTAGCCCTCCAGGCTCCTCTGTCCATGGATTTTCCAAGCAAGAATACTAAAGTGGGTTGCCATTTCCTACTCCAGGGAATCTTCCCCTCCCAGGATCAAACCTACATCTCTTGCGTCTCCTGAATTGGCAGGCGGATTCTTTAACACTGTGCCACCTGGGAAGCCCCATCTATTATGGTTGACAATCATTATTACATCATACAAACAAGTGATTGACTAAATTGATGCTTAAAATAGGTTAATGATGAAAACTAACACTACTGAGTACTTAAAATTTTCCATGCCCCAGTTTTCATATTTGCTCATTTAATCCCCACAATGATCCTATGAGGTAGGTTCTCTGATTATTCTGATGTTATCCATGAACAAAGGTAGATTTAGCATTATCAAGAAATTATTAGCTTGCCCAAATTATTAGCTATGTCACACAGGTTATAAGTGGCAGAGCTGGGATTCAAATCCAGAGTTTGACTGGTTAATACACTTGCTAAAGTAAATGGCGGAGTTGAGATTTCCCATCCAAGTCTGACACAAAAATTCGTGCTCTTTATATCTATACTAAGCTGCCATTCACTTCTGTAGTTATTTTCACCTGATGCCCACCCTTCTCACTGCGAAGGCCAACCTCATTGATGATTACTCTCATCACCATTGATTTCTCCTTTCTTTAAATGACCATAGCGCTTACTACTTGTATCTCTATTCAACAATTCACCCGTGTAGGCTGCCTTGTGAAAGCGTTAGTCACTTAGTTGTGTTCAACTCTCTGTGACCCAGTGGACTGTAGCCTGCCAGGCTCCTCTGTCTATGGGATTCCCTGGAGTAGGAAATGGCAAGAATACTGGAGTGGGTTTCCGTTATTTTCTCCAGGGAATCTTCCTGACCCAGGGATTGAACCTGCGTCTCCTGCATTGTAGGCAGATTCTTTACCATCTGAGCCACCAGGGAGGCCCAGGATGGCTTGTATTGATCACTGTTTCATGGATTAGGCATTTCTCTCCAGTTAGACATTAAACTCTGGGAGGACATGAACCTCACTTACCTTCACAGTCCCTTCTGCTGCTGCTAAGTCTCTTCAGTCATGTCCGACTCTGTGCAACCCCATAGATGGCAGCCCACCAGGCCCCCCATCCCTGGGATTCTCCAGGCAAGAACACTGGAGTGGGTTGCCATTTCCTTCTCCACCATAGTCCCTAGATTAACATTAATACTATACCAGTCACTTGATGATTCTTCATGATTTGCATAAATAGGAACATGATAAATTCTCCTGATTTATAAATTCTTGCAAAACAAAATCTCGCCCTATAGTAAAGTTGCCTCTTATCCTGAAAACCAGGATAAGAAAAGAACCCAACAACAGAAAAACACCCTAGAGGAGCGCTACAAAGTGGATTAATGTTGGAAACCATGACACAAGGGATTGTAAAGAACAATGACTTCCGCTTGCAGAGCCAAAGGCTAAGGCATAACTTAATAAAACCACTAATTTTTAATAGATGATATTCAGAATCATTTATTTCCAATAGAAATGGAGTCTTCAGAATATCATTTCAAGACAAGTTGAGTAGAAATATTCAAAGAGATAGATATAATTATTTATAAAGATATTTATCACTGCATTAACTAAAACAATGAAATATTGGAAACAATCTCATAGCTCTATAATAGGGGGATTTCTGAGATAGGGTAAGCCCATAAATGGATCACTGTAAAACCTCTAAACATGATTTTCAGAGATTTTTAAGAATATGGAGAAATGCTCATACAATAACATTAAGCAAAGAAGTTCTTTGTGTAGAACCTTTTTTCAAATATAGCATCATACCAATTGTGTGCTATCGATGTTATTCATATATACATAAGACAGAAGAAAACATCAAAATGTAGTTATTTCTAGAGTGGGGTTATTGGTGATTTCTTTTTTTGTTGTTGTATTTTATAGATTTTATTTTTAAATGTGCTTTTAATTTTTTAACAAACATTTTTATAATACAGTATTTGGGTTTCCCTGATGTCTCAGATGGTAAAGAATACGCCTGCCAATGTAGGAGACCAAGTGTTCAGTTCCTGGGTTGGGAAGATCCCCTAGAGAAGGGAATGGCTACCGACTCTTGTATTCTTGCCTGGAGAATCCTATGGACAGAGGGGCTACAATCTATGGGTTGCAAAGAGTTGGACACAACTGAATGATGAAGCACACACAATATTTATCCAAAGGATTTACAGATATTAACTCATTTAATTTCATCCTCGTAAGAACCCTAATATAAAAAGCAGAGATATTACTTTGCCAACAAAGGTCCGTCTAGTCAAGGCTATGGTTTTTCCAGTGGTCTAATGTATGGATGTGAGAGTTGGACTGTGAAGAAGGCTGAGCACTAAAGAATTGATGCTTTTGAACTGTGGTGTTGGAGAGGACTCTTGGGAGTCCCTTGGATGGCAAGGAGGTCCAACCAGTCCATCCTAAAGGAGATCAGTCCTGGGTGTTCATTGGAAGGACTGATGTTGAAGCTGAAACTCCAATACTTTGGCCACCTCATGAAAAGAATTGACTCATTGGAAAATACTTTGATGCTGGGAGGGATTGGGGGCAGGAGGAGAAGGGGACGACAGAGGATGAGATGGCTGGATGGCATCACTGACTCGATGGACGTGAGTCTGAGTAAACTCTGGGAGATGGTGATGGACAGGGAGGCCTGGCATGCTGCAATTCATGGGGTCGCAAAGAGTCAGACATGACTGAGCAACTGAACTGAACTGAACTGACTGAAGAACCCTAATCGGTAGGTACTGTTGTTACCTCAGTGTTATTGATTATGAAAGCAGAGGAGTTTAAAAATTTCCCCAAGGTCACACAGATAGTAAGTTGTGGAAGCAGGATTTGAGCCCATGTACTTAACTATACTACCATTGTGAAAGGTTTTTAAAACCAGAAAGTAAAATAAAATAAGTTTTAATTGGAGAAAATTAAGAGCTAATTATCCAGACTTCTCTGGGCTCATATAAGAAGGTAAGAAAACAACAAGAAAATTTCAGCTATTCATTAGGGAAGACTATTGTGATATTCAGGATTATTACACTAGCATGAGTTAAAAGGCAAAATGTGGGAAGTTCTCAGTGAGATGGGACAATAAAAATGGGATTGATGGTCTGTTATATGTAATGTTGTTTTGCTGAGCTTGGTGGTGTGACTCTCAAGGTCCCTGCCAAGCCTATGAGTCAGTGATTCATGAAATAATAAAGCAGGTTTGCATGACCCAGTTTGTCCCCTAATTACATTTATACTCATCCTTTAAAGGAGCCACATAGATGAGATTCTCCTTCCTGTTATTATAATAATTTAATATTTTAATCTACAACCTAGAATAACAAACATAATCAAAATACTTTCTAAGAAGAGAGAATCCACTGTTCCCTCACTTTTTTCTCAGACTTGAATTTGAATAAGTTGACTGAGGAAAATATAGTAGAAAGAACTCGTCAGCACATTGTCAGGTAAGTATAAGAATTACACCATATAAATAGCTATGATGAATAATTTATTTAGTAGCTAGATGGCATTATATTTGGGCTGAACTGTACTTTATCAGTTTTCCTTCCTCTTCTTTTAGGGCTTTTACAAGTTTAGGTTTTGTGTCAGAATATATGTCAAGGAAAAAGAAATACCTGTTTAACAATCCAAAATATTATTTGCCAAGAGGCCTGTAGTTACTTTGGAAGTTGATATTATTGTTGTTAATTTCTATCCAATTGCAATAGGAAAACAGTTCAATTCAGTTCAGTCACTCAGTTGTGTCCGACTTTTCATGATCCCATGGAACACAGCACTCCAGACCTCCCGGTCCATCACCAACTGCCAGAGTTTACTCAACTCATCTCCATTGAGTTGGTGATGCCATCCAACCATTTCATCCTCTGTTGTCCCCTTCTCCTGGCTTCAATCTTTCCCAGCATCAGGGTCTTTTCAAATGAGTCAGCTCTTTGCATCACGTGGCCAAAGTAACTGAGTTTCAGCTTCAACATCAGTCCTTCCAATGAACACTCAGGACTTATCTCCTTCAGGATGGACTGGTTGGATCTCCTTGCAGTCCAAGGGACTCTCAAGAGTCTTCTCCAACACCACAGTTCAAGAGTACCAATTCTTCGGCACTCAGCTTTCTTTATAGTCCAACTGTCACATCCATACATGACCACTGGAAAAACCATAGCCTTGACTAGACGGACCTTTGTTGGCAAAGTATGTTTCTGTTTTTTAATATGCTGTCTAGGCTGGTCATAACTTCCTTTCAAGGAGTAAGTATCTTTTAATTTCATGGCTGCAGTCACCATTTGCAGTGATTTTGGAGCCCCCCAAAATAAAGTCTGACACGGTTTCCCCATGTATTTGCTATGAAATGATGGGACCAGAAGCTATGATCTTAGTATTTTGAATGTTGAGTTTTAAACCAACTTTTTCACTCTCCTCTTTCACTTTCATCAAGAGGCTCTTTAGTTCTTCTTCACTTTCTGCCATAAGGGTGGTGTCATCTGCATATCTGAGGTTATTGATATTTCTCCCAGAAATCTTGATTCCAGCTTGTGTTTCATCCAGCCAGCATTTCTCATGATGTACTCTGCATATAACTTAAATAAGCAGGGTGACAATATACAGCCTTGACATACTCCTTTTCCTATTTGGAACCAGTCTATTGTTCCATGTCCAGTTCTAACTGTTGCTTTCTGACCTGCATACAGACTTCTCAAGAGGCAGGTCAGGTGGTCTGATATTCCCATCTCTTTCAGAATTTTCCACAGTTTATTGTGATCCACACAGTCAAAGGCTTTGGCATAGTCAAGGAAGCAGAAATAGATGTTTTTCTGGAACTCTCTTGCTTTTTCGATGATCCAGGGGATGTTGGCAATTTAATCTCTGGTTCCCCTGCCTTTTTTAAACCAGCTTGAACATCTGGAAGTTTACAGTTCATGTATTGCTGAAGCCTGGCTTGGAGAATTTTGAGCATTTCTTTACTAGCGTGTGAGATAAGTGCAATTGTGCAGTAGTTTGAGCATTCTTTGGCATTGCCTTTCTTTGGGATTGGAATGAAAACTGACTTTTACAGTCCTGTGGCCACTACTGAGTTTTCCAAATTTGCTGGCATATTGAGTGCAGCACTTCCCAGCATCATCTTTAAGGGTTTAAAACAGCTCCACTGGAATTCCATCACCTCCACTAGCTTTGTTCATAGTGATGCTTCCAAAAGCCCACTTGACTTCACATTCCAGGATGCCTGGCTCTAGGTGAGTGATCACCATCGTTATTATCTGGGTCATGAAGATCTTTTTTGTACAGTTCTTCTGTGTATTCTTGCTATCTCTTCTTAATATCTTTTGCTTTTGTTAGGTCCATATCATTTCTGTCCCTTATTGAGCCCATCTTTGCATGAAATGTTCCCTTGGTATCTCTAATTTTATTGAAGAGATCTCTAGTCTTTCCCATTCTGTTGTTTTCCTCTATTTCTTTGCACTGATCACTGAGGAAGGCTTTCTTATCTCTCTTTGCCAATCTTTGGAACTCAGATTAGTAGAAAAATTACTAACTTATTTTCTTACTGTGCTAAGCCATATTGGTTTTAAAAAAGAATGGCTCACTTCGTAGCTTGTTACTCACAGACCGAACCTCTTCTTTCTCAGGGAGAGTGAGTGAAAAGTAAAACTATTCTATATGATAAATATGAGGAACTTGAGAGTTGGGTATAGGCATCTAGGGAGAAAAGAGGACAAAGGGAGAAAAGGGCAGAGAGAGAGGGCCCAGGAAAGAGGTTAGAGGACTCAGAAGGAAAAGCCTACTTATTCAAATTCGCAGTTGCAAAGATGGGTGAAGAGTCTGAATATCAGAGATGTTACATATTTAATATTAAGCTGGTCCCTGTTCCTAATTATTCTATATGTTCTCTTTCAATGTCTTCAAGCCTTTCATACAAGTCAGCCATAGATAACAGCCTCATATTAGTAGAGCCAGGGGGAATTTAAGAATAGGACATAGAAGAAAAGGGCAGGCCCCTTGGCATTACCCCTCTATTGATGCCCACATAGAGGAGGCACCAGTAGTTGAGAGGAATGGTTGTTCCTTTTTTCCTAAGTACTGTCATGTTAAACTGTGTGCATCAAAGACTATTTAAATAATCAGAAACATGTAAGGTTACTAGATGGAAGAATTACTGTTTAATTCTAAGACTATGCAAATAGTCAGTAGACCTATACCTGGCTGTGGAATAACTGAAGATCATCATAGTTTCAAGAAATCAGATACACATTTCATTAACTGAAATAAAGATACTGATCAGAGAATTAGACTTTTCGCTAGAGAAGTACCTTGAATACCTGCTTTGAATGCTAGGTGTTTGTAGATATTTATTTCTCAAAGCACCATCAAGAAGCTTCCCTGGTGGCTCAGTGGTAAAGAATCCACCTGCCAATGCATGAGACACAGGATTGATCCTTGATCTGAGGAGATCCTACATGCTGCAGAGCAACTAAGGCCATGCCCCACAACTACTGAGCTTGTGCTCTAGAGCCTGGGAGCTGCGACTCCTGAAGCCCATGCACCCCAGAGCCTGTGCTCTGCAGGAAGAGAAGCCACTGCAAAGAGAAGCATGTACCACAACTAGAGAGTAGCCCCCTCTAGCTGCAACTAGAGAAAGTCCACAGAGCAACCAAGACAGCACAGCCAAAAATAAATAAGTAAATACAGTCATATTTTAAAAACTACCATTAAGGGTAGACATTCTTACCCAAGTTATAAGTGAATACATTCTGGTGACCTTCATAGTCATGACTACTAATCTAAACCACAAATTCAAATCTCAATGATCTATTGTTTCTTTTATATTATTTATAAAATCTCTACTGGTAATTAAATTCTAAATATTAGAATTAATTTTTTAAAAACATTCCAATACTATGCAAACTTTGTCATGCCTAGATTTGTGTTTATTTATCTAAATCCCAGGACAAAATTTTTAGCACTTTAGAAGCAAAGTTAGCATTTTTCAGAATTTATCTAAAATGCAGCTCTTTGCCTTTAACTGCTTGGGGTTTGTGTTTATTGTGGCTGACTCATAACACCTACTTTATCTGAGCTGATTTGAGATATAACATATGGGAGTGTTACAATGAGGAAAAGGTTGGTTTCTTATATTCATCAATGGGAAGAGAGGAAGGGTTTAATTATGATTCAGCCAGTTACATGAGATAGTTTCATTCCATGAGAAATATGAACTAGGAAATATCTGGAAGACTGTAGTAAGGCAAAATGAAAGAAAAAAAATTGGAGGAAATTCATTTTTTAATTCATTCAATAGTTTTCACTGATTGACTAGTGTTCTAGGAGTTTTGATAGGCAAATAGAACATAAAGGAAAGAAAAACCAACCCAGAAGCTATCTATCCTCAAGGAATTTTAATCTAGTGGAGAAGACAGGTGTGAATAAGCCACATATGAAAATAATTAAATTGGTGATAAATAAAAGGGTAAAGCATGGGGAGAGGTGAAACTATAATATGGTAAAGTGACATTTGGACTGAGACCTGAAAGCTGATGATGGTGGGAAGATAAATGCTGTCATTCAGGTCACTGAAAGTGTCATCAAGGTAGGGTCTACCCACATGGTTGGCCTGAAAAATTTCTAAATTCTCATGAGAAAGTCTGAAAGGAAGAACAGATTAAGAAATTAAAAGAAAATGTGGAGCTTACAATAAGCCCTGACCTTGTGTATTACTAAGTTTGCTTTGAAGGGTTTTCAGCCTGTTCATGAAAATCAGCTATTTGTCCTTAGGAAAATATATAAAATAATGGAGGATATTTTCCTTCATGTTGGAGGCAATCCAGCATGATGGAGGCTGAAGTCCCTCATGTCAGAGTGTATTATGTACTTTTATTCTTTGAATCTCTGAAAATTTAGTCATGTGTGCTTGGAGAGATGATGGAGATTATTGTCTATGCCAGCTTTATTTGTGTGCAAATAAATCCTGTTTAAAATGATGCCCATTCTGTCAACTTTCATCTTTAGTGTTAATAGCAAAAGCAATGAAACACTGCTAAATCATTTTCAAACATTACTGCATTTAATTGTAATTAGTTAAGAAGCATAGTAGGAAGCATTACTTTAGGAGAAAAGGATTCTTTTTTTTTTTTAACCTTCCAAAAAGTTGTTTTATAATCTTTATTGGCCTTTCTTCCCAAAAGCTATGCAGAAAGGGACCAAGCCCTTTGGCTAGGCCTGTTCTGTGTTGTGATTTGATAGAAATAGGGGCTAATAAATTTTTTTGGAAGTAAGTTATTTTTATATTTTTTTAGAATGAACCCTTGAAATAAATATTTTAAATAAAGGAATTGCCTGACCTTTGGAAAGTTTGGTTGATGTTATGAATATTAACCTGAAAGGACTAAGTAGGAAAAAAAAACCAAAACTTAGTTACTTCACCAGGAAGAGTTTTTGGACTGCATATAATTTGAATGAGCTTCCCTGGTGGCTTAGACGTTAAAAAGTCTGCCTGCGAATTGAAAGAGACACGTATACCCCAATATTCATTGCAGCACTGTTTATAATAGCCAGGACATGGAAGCAACCTAGATGTCTGTCAGCAGATGAATGGATAAGAAAGCTGTGGTACATATACATTATGGAGTATTTCTCAGCCATTAAAAAGAATACATTTAAATCATTTCTAATGAGGTAGATGAAACTGGAGCTGATTATACAGAGTGAAGTAAGCCAGAAAGAAAAACACCAATACAGTATACTAACACATAAATATGGAATTTAGAAAGATGGTAATGATAACCCTATATACGAGACAGCAAAAGAGACACAGATGTAAAGAACAGACTTTTGGACTCTGTGGGAGAGGGAGAGGGTGGGATGATTTGGGAGAATGGCATTGAAACATGTATACTATCGTGTAAGAAACGAATCGCTAGTCTAGGTTCAATACAGGATGCTTGGGGCTGGTGCACTGGGATGACCCAGAGAGATGATATGGGGAGGGTGGTGGGAGGGGGGTTCAGGATTGGGAACTCATGTACACCTGTGGTAGATTCATGTCAATGTATGCCAAAACCAATACAGTATTGTAAAGTAAAAAAATAAAATTAAAAAAAAAAGTCTGCCCGCAATGTGGGAGACCTGAGTTTGATCTCTCAGTTGGGAAGATCCCCTGGGGAAGGGAATGGCAACCCACTCCAGTATTCTTGCCTGGAGAATTCCATGGACAGAGGAGCCTGGATTTGAATAGATGGGGAGATGGGACAAGAGTAACATTTCTTTTTCCTGTGTCTTCTGTGAACAGAAGAATGGGAATGGGATTCCCTTGTAGCTCAGTTGGTAAAGAATCTGCCTGCAATGCAGGAGACCTGGGTTTGATCCCTGGGTTGGGAAGATCCCCTGGAGAAGGGAAAGGCTCCCCACTCCAGTATTCTGGCCTGGAGAATTCCATGGACATGTATAGTCCATGGGGTCGCAAAGAGTTGAACACAACTGAGTGATTTTCACTTCACTCTGTGAACAGAGGCCTCTCTTGGATCTGAGATTGAGACTATCAGTTTTCAGGTCAAGGTGATTTTCCTGGAGAAGAAAGTCAATTTAGATGCTGCTAAAATATCCTCCAATAATATGAAAAAGGCCTCTTTGCTTCAGGCATGGCATAGCTGTAGAACTATTCCTATGGCTCTTATTTAAAAACATAAGGTAAGTAGATGATCCTGGACTGAAGCTCAGGTTTCTTACTCCAGAAACCATGTTTTTAACCATGATAGCATGCAGAATCTAATATTGCATCAGTTACACTAAAGATGTTTATTAGATTAATGGAAGAATGGGTTCATGAATGAATAGAAACAAAAATTAGGTAAATGAATTCAGTGAGATTCTCTTGCAAAGGAAAAAAGTTAATAAAGACTGCGGCTTTGGTGAAAACTGAAACACACAGAGCAAAATGACTCACGAAGGACCCTACACAAGTAAAGAGTTGTTAGAAAGCTTCTAGGAAAGGTGCTGGGTAGCTGGATTTCTTCTCAAAGAAGGGTCTCATAGTATTCAGAGGGAGGGAGAGAAAAATATACAGTCAGACAGACAGACAGACAGAGAAACAGTGAGACAGAGCCCTGGTTTTTCACTTAATTCAGGAATTCAGGACCTGGTGTATCTGACCTGCAATCAGAGGATGATCCTTTAGCTGACATAGTCCAGCCAGTTCTGTCCAGATACTTTGCCTTCTGCACAGGAGCTTGGCTTGAGTGTTGAACCAGTAAAAGCTGTGGGGGTTGTAGCCACACAGGATAGTTCACTATAGATCATCATATAGAGTTACATCACTGTACCCTCTCCAGTTAATGACAGCCTTGGCCAGAGATTGTATTAGATACCAGTCATCAGTATGACATTGCTGTAGCCAGACTACAAAGCGACAGGGAGAGACTCTGAAAAAGGGCAAGAGGATAATTGCATCTCTTCTAAGGAGAGCTTCAGGCACTCATCCAAGTAAAGGTTAAGACAAGTTAATGTTGCAGTCAGAGCAGAAGCAAGCCACAAGCATTTGCTGCCTCTCACACTCCTGCCAATGAACGCATTCTGTCGAAACCACACTCTGAATGGACTTGCTAATAATCGTCTAGCTCTGCTATTGGCAACTCATCTCCTAAGATAGGATTTGTGACCAGCAAGGCCCAGGAGACCCAGCATTGCTTCTCTGGTGCACTGGGCTTTTCATCCCACATTGCCAATCCCAAGACACTAGCTTGAGCCTTGTTCTGCTTTATCTAAGCTTCTTGGGGGTACCACTTGGCATCAACAGATCTATTATGGGGTCTGAATGTCAGTGTGCTCTTCTAATCAATGCTTTGCATCAGGTGTATTGGATGATCAAGTCATATAAAATCACTCGTTATAAGTCAAACATATATAATGGTTCAGTTTAATGTAGTTATTATACCACATTTTTTTGACCATATGTGTTTGTGTGCTAAGTCACTTCAGTTGTGTCTGACTCTTTGTGACTCCATGGACTGTAGCCTGTGAGGCTCCTCTGTCTATGCGATTCTCTAAGTAAGAATACTGGAGTGGGTTGCCACGCCCTGCTCCAGGGGATCTTCCTGACCCAGGATCAAACCCTCGTCTCTTGTGTCTCCTGCATTGGCAGGTGGGTTCTTTACCACTAGCACCAATATGTATATGTTTGGAATAGTATCCATGACTCTGTTCACAGTTCCACCCTCTGAGTGCATAGCTCAAAGTAAATGTAAGATGGGAAAAGGGTATTTGTATATCTTACTCTCTTAATTTGGTTTTCCTCCATTACCAAGGTGATTACATATCTTTTCATAAGCGTATTGGCCATTTGCATTTCCTGTTTTGTGAACTGTCTTTACATGTGTCAGTCCTTCCCCTAATGCAAGTCAAGAGAGTTATGCCTGGTGGGTGAAGTTTTCCTAATACTTGCCTTCGTGGAGGATGTAAATACGATGGATCCTGCATGTAGGCAGAGAGCTCAGTTTGCTTGTTCGCTTACTGATTTTCAGCATCACCTTTGTTTCTGCTATGCATTTAAAAGTATACTTGCTCTGTTTTTACTTTGTGGTGGTTTTTCTTTTAATAAAGGGATTATTATGGTAATTTCCAAACTATTCCTGGAACTGGAAATTTTCTGTTAAATTTACTTTTGAGTTATTAGAAAATTCTTATAGAATTCACCAAATGATACATTATAGCTACTGATATCTCTAAGATTGTAGCTGTATAACTGTTTGAAAGATATTCTGCTTTTAAAAATGTCATTTTCCTTAATTTATCTTTCTATTTTCTCATTAGTAGTGTATAGGAATGCAAGGGATTTCTGTTGCAATGAAAAGAATAAAATACTTAGGAATATATCTACCTAAAGAAACTAAAGATCTATATATTGAAAACTATAAAACACTGGTGAAAGAAATCAAAGATGACACTAATAGATGGAGAAATATACCATGTTCATGGATCAGAAGAATCAATATAGTGAAAATGAGTATACTACCCAAAGTAATCTATAGATTCAATGCAAGCCCTATCAAGCTACGAACGGTATTTTTCACAGAGCTAGAACAAATAATTTCAGAATTTGTATGGAAATACAAAAAACCTCGAATAGCCAAAGAAATCTTGAGAAAGAAGAATGAAACTGGAGGAATCAACCTGCCTGACTTCAGCTCTACTACAAAGCCACAGTCATCAAGACAGTATGGTACTGGCACAAAGACAGAAATATAGATCAATGGAACAAAATAGAAAGCCGAGAGGTAAATCCACGCACCTATGGACACCTTATCTTTGACAAAGGAAGCAAGAATATACACAATGGATTAAAGACAATCTCTTTAACAAGTGGTGCTGGGAAAACTGGTCAACCACTTGTAAAAGAATGAAACTAGAACACTTTCTAACACCATTCACAAAAATAAACTCAAAATGGATTAAAGATCTAAATGTAAGACCAGAAACTATAAAACTCCTAGAGGAGAACATAGGCAAAACACTCTCCGACATAAATCACAGCAGGATCCTCTATGACCCACCTCCCAGAATACTGGAAATAAAAACAAAAATAAACAAATGGGACCTAATTAAAATTAAAAGCTTCTGCACAACAAAGGAACTTATAAGCAAGGTGAAAAGACAGCCTTCGGAATGGGAGAAAATAATAGCAAATGAAGCAACTGACAAACAATTAATCTCAAAAATATACAAGTAGCTCCTGCAGCTCAATTCCAGAAAAATAAATGGTCCAATCAAAAAATGGGCCAAAGAACTAAATAGACATTTCTCCAAAGAAGACATACAGATGGCTAACAAACACATGAAAAGATGCTCAACATCACTCATTATCAGAGAAATGCAAATCAAAACCACAATGAGGTACCATTTCACGCCAGTCAGAATGGCTGTGATCCAAAAGTCTACAAGCAATAAATGCTGGAGAGGGTGTGGAGAAAGGGAACCCTCTTACACTCTTGGTGAGAATGCAAACTAATACAGCCACTATAGAGAACAGTGTGGAGATTCCTTAAAAAACTGGAAATAGAACTGCCTTATGACCCAGCAATCCCACTGTTGGGCATACACACGGAGGAAACCAGAATTGAAAGAAACACGTGTACCCCAATGTTCATCACAGCACTGTTTGTAATAGCCAGGACATGGAAGCAACTCGATGTCCATCAGCAGACGAATGGATAAGAAAGCTGTGGTACATACACACAATGGAGTATTACTCAGCCATTAAAAAGAATACATTTGAATTAGTTCTAATGAGATGGATGAAACTGGAGCCTATTATGCAGAGTGAAGTAAACCAGAAAGAAAAACACCAATACAGTATACTAACGCATATATATGGAATTGAGAAAGATGGTAATGATAACCCTGTATGCAAGATAGCAAAAGAGACATAGATGTATCTTTTGGGCTCTGTGGGAGAGGTAGAGGGTGGGATGACTGGGGAGAATGTCATTGAAACATGTATAATATCATATAATATCATATTATATCATATTATATAATAGCATATAATCGCCAATGCAGGATAAAGGATGCTTGGGGCTGGTGTACTGGGATGACCCAGAGGGATGGTATGGGGAGGGAGGTGGGAGGGGGGTTCAGGATGGGGAACATGTGTACACCCGTGGCAGATTCATGTTGATGTATGGCAAAACCAATACAATATTGTAAAGTAATTAGCCTCCAATTAAAATAAATAAATTAAAATTAAAAAAAATTAAAATGTAATTTTTAAATGCTCAGGGGGGGGAAAATAATTTAATTTCTGGTGACTCAGATAGTAAAGAATCTGCCTGCAATGAAGGACACTCAGGTTAGATCCCTGGGTCAGGAAGATCTCCTGGAGAAGGAAATGGCAACCCACTCTAGTATTCTTGCCATGGATGGAGGAGCCTGGTGGGCTATAGTCCATGGGTTCACAAAGAGCTGGACATGACTGAGTGACTAACACTTTCACTTTCTTTCTTGATAACACGAGAAAAAAGCACAATTCAATAGACAAGTGAAATACGCAGAGTTCAATACATAAATGATTCAGTACTAACTAAGCCAGTAATGATATAGACTCCAGAGTAAATTTCAAAGCATTTACTAAGGTGAAATTGCTCCTAATTTAAACAGGGTAAAATACTGTATGCAAGACAGCAAAAGAGACACAGATGTATAGAACGGACTTTTGGACTCTGAGGGAGAGGGGGAGGGTGGGATGATTTGGGAGAATGGCACTGGAACATGTATACTATCATGTAAGAAACGAATCGGCAGTCTATGTTCGATACAGGATACAGGGTGCTTGGGGCTGGTGCATGGGGATGATCCAGAGAGATGATATGAGGTGGGAGGTGGGAGGAGGGTTCAGGATTGGGAACTCATGTACACCCGTGGCAGATTCATGTCAATGTATGGCAAAACCAATACAGTATTGTAAAGTAAAATAAAATAAAAATAAAAATTTAAAAAAATAATAATAAACAGGGTAAAATAAAAGACCTGACCAAGGAAGTCATAGGAAAATTGAGCACATTAATGTACTATTAATTCTGGCACTGTTAGGCTCATTTTCTCTGTAACAACCACATAAAATTTAAAAGTACATCATGGCTGCTTCTTGAAGGCAATAAAAGCAATTTATTGGTTTTAAAAAAATAAAAGAGAAGCAATTTATAGCAGCAAGCACTTAAATCAACTCTGTTAAGGTCTTTTCTCTGATAAAAGTAATTAATTAATTCACCCCATATGTAAGCATATGAATACCCTTAAAAAGACAGCAAAATAACATATCTTCAGAATATTATTATATTTGAAAATCAATCACCATATTATTTTGTGTGTGTTGAGGTAAATATTGATGTATAAATCTGTGGAACACTATATAGTAATACAAAGAGAATATTATATACTTCTTTTAAAGGGATTTCACTAAATTAAGGCTACATATTTCTTATCTGTAAATTATCCACATCAAGGATGATCCTCACCATTTAGCCTGAGTAATCCTAATCAGGCATCACTGTCTCTTACTGCCGGCAGTAAGAACTACCCAGCTTCTTAAATGCTGAGTTTGTAGACTCCAAATTAGGAAATGAAAGAACAGCCTATAATCTTATCCTCTTCTAGTAATGCTCCTTTGGGTATAATCAACAACTCTTAAGGAAACAAAAATGATTTATGGAATTACTGAGGTCTGTGGTCAAAGCGGAGGTCTGCTGGGAATAATGAGCAGTGTTGGTGCTATAAGCTTGGAACTTCTGCTTTACCAGGTAAAGGAAACATTTCCCCAATTTAGTATCATTTTCAGAGTTCCTGCAACATGTCCTAACCCAGTCATTTTGAACATAATTACAAGGAGATGTTAGGTGTAGCCTTATGAAGAAAAAATGATTTTATTTCATGCAGTGGTCTCACTCTGTTCCTCTAAATTTGCAGATATGTATCTTAGATTATAAGGAATGAACATGTTGATTTGATAAGGTTCAGGTCCTTGTTCAAACAAAAACACTGATGTTAAATATCTCAAGAATATACTTAACAGATTCAGTCACTTCCATCTATTTTTAAGTCAGAAAGGGAAACCAAGAGATAAAGTGATTTCCCATGTGCTTTTTACTAAAACATACAGGTGAGGAGGAGGAGAATGCAATGGCACCCCACTCTAGTACTCTTGCCTGGAAAATCCCATGGGTGGAGGAGCCTGGTAGGCTGCAGTCCAGGGGGTCGCGAAGAGTCGGACACGGCTGAGAGACTTCACTTTCACTTTTCACTTTCACTTTTCACTTTCATTCATTGGAGAAGGAAATGGCAACCCACTCCAGTGTTCTTGCCTGGAGAATCTCAGGGACGGGGGAGCCTGGTGGGCTGCCATCTTATGGGGTCGCACAGAGTCGGACACAACTGAAGCGACTTAGCAGCAGCAGCACAGGTGAGGAGGACCCAAGAATTCTGTAAATGCAAACACTTTTTATCATATATTAAAAGAGCTCTCCAATTTCTGAACATGGTAAAATTTAACTTCTATATCATCTGGTAGATTTACGTTCCCAAGTTCTGAAATGTTGTCTTTCATTTTGTTGAAGGTGGATAAATCCAAGTGTTTTAAAAATTTGATAAAATGATAAAGTAAATAACTTTAAAAGTTCAGAAACAAATTCAAACTCTTTCAATTATACCTTACTTTCTTATCACACAGTATTTTGTTGTTGGTTTCAAGTGAATAGAATATGCTCATAGGACTCCTCTAAGTATTGACTGAATGACAAACACCAAAAAAAAAAAAAGAACAACAACCACTTTTTATTCCCTCTCATTCCTATATTCTTCAGTTGCTAATAATATACATTTTCCTGTATTTTTTTCTCTTTTTATCTGTTCATACTCTTCTCTAAACCTTAAGTTCACTTTAATTTGATAATAAATTTATGTTGCTATTCATATTCAATCAATAACTTCCACTCTGACCTTAATTCATATATGAGTTTTATAAAAATATAGTACCTATTTTTTGTGTGTATTTCCTGTCTTAATATTTATTTGTTGTTTATTTGCTAATGAAGCAAATCAATAACATAATTCAAAATGACTTCTTAAACTTCTGTTAAAAAGCAAACTGTGAGGGTATAGAATGCAAAAGTGAGATTTTTTTAAATTGAAGTTTAATACAGAAATCTTAGTTAGGCTTGGACCCTTGAGAAATAAAATCAGTGATGCCAGCTAACTATTTTATTATAGTATAAAATGTCCTCTTTAGAATTAATTTTGAAAGACATAGTTTTAAGTGGGACTTACAACCTTATTTTCTTCAGCTATATTTTTAAAATTACTATTTTTAATAATTCTTATCAAAGTACAGTCAATTTACAATGTGGTGTTAGTTTCAGGTATGTGTGTGTATATATATATACACACACATATATCCACTCTTTTTTAGATTCTTTTCCTGTATAGGCCTTTGCAGAGTATTGAATAGAGTTCCCTGTACTATACTACAGTCGGACTGTGTTAGTTATCTGTTTTATCTATAGTAGCATATATTTTACAGTATGCCTACTCTTTGACTGATAGCTTATTTCTCATTAGAAACAATGGCTCCCAAAAGGCAATGAATATCTTTAAAATGCTGAAGGAAAAATATATTGTTAACCTGTAAGTCTATAGCCAATGGAAACATACTCCAGAAATAAAACTCAATAAAAACATTTTCAAACAGACAAAAATAGAAGTTTTAATCTCCAACCATCCTGCACTACAAGAAATGTTGAAGGAAGTTCTGGCAGAAGGGAAATGATATCAGAGGAAGCCTGATCAGAAAAGAAAAGCATAATAAAGGAAAAGTATATAGGTTGTATTCATTTTCTATTCTATGTAACATCACAGATGTTTGCAGCTCAAAACAGTGCACATTTGTTATTTCACAGTTTCTGTGACTTAGGCATCCAGGTACAGTTTAACTGCATTATCTGCTCAGGGTCTCACAAGGCAGCAATCAAGGTATCAGCCAAGCTGCTTTCTCTTTTGGTAACTTAGAAAAGCTATGGCTAATGTAGACAGTGTATTAAAAAGCAAAGATATCACTTTGCTGACAAAGGTCCATATAGTCAAAGCTATAGTTTTTCCAGTAGTCATGTACAGATGTGAGAGTTGGACCATAAAGAAGGCTGAGAACCGAAGAATTGATGCTTTCGAACTGTGGTGCTGAAGAAAACTTTTGAGAGCCCCTTGGACAGCAAGGAGATCAAACCAGTCAATCCTAAGGGAAATCAACCCTGAATATTCATTGGGAGGACTAATGCTTAAGTTGAAGCTACAACAGTTTGGCCCCCCGATGGGAAGAGTCAACCGTTGGAAAAGATCCTGATGCTAAAAAAGATTAAAAGCAGAAGGAGAAGTAGAAAACAGAGAATGAGATGGTTGGATGGCATCATCGACTCAATAGTCATGAGTCTGAGCAAACTCCAGGAGATAGTGAAGGGCAAGGAAGTCTGGAGTGCTGCAATCCATGAAGTTGCAAAGAGTCTGACATGACTGAGCAACTGAACAACAACAAATTTGACTGGGGAGGAATATGCTTCCAGGATCACTCAGGTTGCTAGCAGAATTCATTTCCTTGAGGTTGTAAGACTGAGAGCCCTGGTTTCCTGCTGGCTATTGGTCACAGTTCTGAGAGGCTACCAGAAGTTTTAGAGGCAGCTTGCAGTTAATTCCTACATGGCCAGTAACTTCATAACCACCAAGGGAGTCTCTAGAATCAGTCTGCTAACAAGACAAAGTCTCATACAATGTAATCACGGGTGTGACATCCTATTATATTTGCCATATTCTATTGGTTAGAAGCAGGTCAGACTTTCTGCCCACTCTAAAGTAGAGCAGATTATACAAGGGCATGTAGACCCAAACACAGGAATCATGGTGGTGGGCACCCCCGGGCCTGTCTATCACATAGGTAAATATAAAAAATGTTTTTATTACCTGTAATATATTTTAAAATTAATTTTAAAAACTGCTCACAGTTTAAAACAAAAATAATCACTATATAATGGAATTTGAGCATTCATGGAAGTAAAACACATGTCAACAACAGCAAAAGAGGAGTAAAGGATAAAATGGATTTTGCACTTTTCACTTTTTTTATAGTGCTCATGAGGTCAGTCGTTTGATAGTAAATTGTGATAAGTTAAAGATGCAATATACTCTCTAGAAAACTGGTTCTTGATATATTATCCTGGAACTTGTTGGAAATATAAATTATCAGCTCTTATCTCCTACTTTTTAAATAAAAACCCTGAAATTGGTACCAGCAATATGTGTTTTAATAAGCTCTCCAGACAAATTTCATGATTCTAAAGTTAGAGAATACACACACACACACACACAAATAATGCAATGAGGTATAGCTACAAACATAGCTCAGTAGAGGAGATAAGGTAGAATACCAAAATATGCTTGATAAGCATAACTGAATGCAGTAAAAGAGAAAGGGAGGAACAAAGAACAGATGGAACACATTCCATGATGAAAAACCCAAGTATAAATTAAAAGCAATATAAAACAGAATAGATATGTCTGAAAATTGAAGTGCTGACATAAATAAAGCTTTGGAGTAACCTCACTTCTGAAAATGTAGATGAAAAAGACAAAGAGATGAGAACAGTCAGAATAAAGCTGATAGCTGTAATAAGCAATCTTTCCAGTAAGCGTAACTGGTGCCCCTGAAACATGGAACACTACAAATGAAAGAAAAAAATATAAGAAAATCCCCCTAAATGAAGCAATACCTGAAATTGCCATTCACAGGGCACATTGGTTCTAGGAAATTTTGATTCCAAACATTTAGCACTAAGGGTAGCAGGAAAAGTTGAAGGCAGATTTTCAGCATCAAGGAATATAATGAAGTTATGTAATTTTAAGCATCCACACACAATAACAAAAATGTCCAAGAGAGAAAAATTAGGCTGGCATCAATTTCTGTCAACAAATATTCAATGCTAGAAACAATGGAGTTCTGAAGGCAAGAACCTAAGAATATTATATACAGTCAAGACATTTTTCAAGTAGAAGCAGACATTCTCAAGTATGAAATAATTCAGAAAATATAATGCCTTTAAGTCCTTCTTGAAAAAAAATACTTGACTACAAACTCTAGAAAATTAAGAAATGAATCAAAATGTTTAAGAAAATTCAAGAAACGAAGAAGCTTAGAATACTTAACATAAACTGAAACTACTTAACACAAACTGCAACATGCCAGGGATTGGAGAAGGGTGTGTTAAAGGTATGACTATGTGCTACCAAAAGGCAAATTGAGGTTGCAGACACCAGTAAATCTGTGCTGACATTAGGAATTCTGCCCTTCAGCTGTCCAGTTATAGTATTTTCATGTCAAGTGCAAGAGAAATACAGAGGAAAATAAAACTGTTGTACTGACAAGAGACTTTCCCAGGTGGCTCAGTGATAAAGAATCCGCCTGCCAAAGCAGGACACCCAGGAGATGAGGGTTTGATCCCTGGGTCAGGAAGATCTTTTGGAGGCAGAAATGGCAACTTACTCCAGTTTTCTTGCCTGGGAAATCCCATGGACAGGGGAGCCTGGTTGGCTGCAATCCATGGGGTCCCAAAGAGTTGGACGTGACTGAGCAACTGAGTACAAACGCCCACACTGACAAGATGTTGTATCTAAGTCCGCTAAGGAAGAAGCAAATCCATGAGGTAGTGAGGGGCTGAAAGAAAGGGAGAGGTTTAAGATGCTAGGAAAAGTGAAGGAGCAGTTGGAGTGGGTATGAAGGAGTGAACATGGTGAAAGACTATAAGGTTACGGGCAGAAATTAATACATCTGAGTGGACAGAGATTGTTATATAAGGTTCCAGAGAGAATTAAATTGAAGTGACAATAGGTTTGGTTGAGACCATGTAAGTAGGTTGGTAAAGTGGCTTATGGGTGCATAGTTGGAATAAAAGGCAGTAAAAGAACTTTGAGACTAGTATATTAGGTCATTCACATGAAAGCAGATGTTCAGATTTAAGATGCTGTATCACTGACCTTTGAGAAAGGCTGTGTGAGTGTGCTAAGTTGCTTCAGTCATGTCTGACTCTTTGAGACCCTATGGACTCTAGCCCGTCAGGTTCCTCTGTTCATGGGATTCTCCAGGCAAGAATACTGGAGTGGGTTGCCATGCCCTCCTCCAGAGGATCTTCCCCACCCAGGGATCAAACTCACATCTCTTACATCTCCTGCATTGGCAGGCAGGCTGTTTACAACTAGTGCCACCTGGGAAACCCAAAATTTTCATCCTTCCTTTCTTTATTCTACCAATTGCCTGAGAAATATTCAGTGCTAGGTGTCCTTCACAGGCTTTAGTTGGATAATAGAATTACTCTCAACTGTACGAGGTAAGTATAGCTGTCATCCCTAGTTTAGAGATAAAGAAACTGAGGCAACAAGAAGTTAAGGAATTTAAGCAAGGCCTTTCAGCTGGCAAGTAATGAAATCAGGATTCAAAACCCAGAAACTTCAGCTTCAGAATCAGTGCTTCTTCAGCACTGATACTTTGTTTTATATTGTCCCATCCTCTGTATCACTGGAAAATGAAGGGTTATCTACACTTGCACCTAAAGAAGCTTAGTCATTCTTTCATCCATTCAGCCAAGAGCAGCACTGACTGCTCAGGCACTGTTCTGTGTTTTGGGTGTGGCTGTGAACACAACAAACAAGAGCCTGCAGCCATGGAGCTAATACGTGAAGTTTTCTAATAGCATCTGATAAGGCAAGGTTTTCCTCTTTCCTCTTACTGTTCAAAAATTTCCTGGCTGTTTTCACATTCTAATTGATTTTAGAATTGCTTTGTATGTTCTCCAAAATCCTGTTAGGACTTTGATTCACAGTATATAATGTATAGACATGAATTTAGGGAAAACAAACATATTTACAGTTTTTATTTCCCAGCAAAGTATTTCATTCCGTTTAGTTGCTTTTGTTGTTGTTTTACTATATCTCATAGAAAGATTTTCGTTTTTCATTTTGAAGTTTTGGTTCTGAACATTTTGTGTTATATTTATTGTTTTTGCTGCTGTTATAAAGGAAAACTTTTTCCCCACTAAATTTCCTAACCAGTTACTGTCAGTATATAGTAAAACTATTGATTTCTACATATACATTTTGTAACCAATGACCTGCTGAATTCTTCTCTAGTAGTTTTGAGTATGCTTTTGTGTTTTCTAAATATATAATCATGCCATTGTTTTGCTTCAGGACAGAAAGAATGTGTGACAGAGCCAGGATTCGAATTTATATCTCCTGATTGCAAGTTCTATGCCATTTTTACAGTGCTGCAAATGGTATTTGAGAGTATATGGACCAGCTTGCATGTGCATGGTATGGTCTAGGAAACATTGATCCTGGGCCACTCCCTAAAAACATCTTCTCCTCTGCACTGCCTGTTGTGAAGCCTAAAATGTTTCAACCCTAAACAATTATCCCTCTGGGTCCTTTTTTTTTGGCTGTGCCGGGTCCTCTTTGTCACTCTGGCTTTCTCTAGTTGTGGTGAGCAGAGGCTACTCTCTAGTTGCAGTGTGTGGGCTTCCCATTGCAGTGGCTTCTCTTGTTTCAGAGCATGGGCTCTAGGTGTGTGGGCTCAGTAGCTGGGCTCACAGGCTCTAGAGCTCAGTAGCTGTGGCTCATGGGCTTAGTTGCTCTGAGGCATGTGGGATCTTCCCGGACCAGGAATCGAACCCGTGTATCCTGCACCGGCAGATGGATTCTTTATCACTGGAGCCACCAGGGAAGCCCCCTGCCTTCCCTTTTAAGGCAAGATAAACTTTGCCTGCTTTTCAAAATTTTGCCTAATTCTCACTGCAGGACTCAGTCTTTCAAAGGTAGAGAGTATAAATATACAATTACTAATCCAGCACCAGTTCCATAATATTGTGACCACTTTCTCCCTTAATAACATCTGGAGACCAGTCACGGTCTACATCTGCTTGCATATCAGGGCAAACTTCTACAAAATACAAGTTTTAGTGTTCATATATATATTTTGGGGAACACAGACACATCCCTTAATGTATTGTCTCTGGCTGCTTTTACCCTGTAACAGTTCAGTTGAGTAGTTGCAGTATAAACAATGATGCCCCACAAACCTAAAATATTTACCCTCCGGTTCTTTACCAAGAAACTTGCTGACCTCCGAGATATACCATTGTTCAATCTGCACAAGAAGTTAGGCAAGTAGTCACTGTGTGTGTGTGTTAGTCATTCAGTCATGTCTGACTCTTTGTGACCCCATGCACTTTAGCTCACCAGGCTCCTTTGTCCATGGAATTCTCCAGCCAAGAAAAGTAGTCACTACAATAGAGCAAATGAAGAACGAGGCCAAGGAGTCTAAGATCACATCTCCTGTGAGTACGTATTCTAGGCAATATAGGCAGATTCCTGACCTCACATGCAATCTCTTTTCATTACAGTAAATATACATACATTTTGACCATTTTGCTTTAGTTGTTGTTACTATTTTTGTTTGAAATTTTGTCTCAGTTAGTTTTGTTTCTTTTGGATAGGGTAAAAATTCTGGTTCCTTCTGCTGAGGTGGCTAAACTCTCTGGCCTAAAAATACTCAAGACATCTGAAGTGAGGTCAGGTTGGCTCTAAAACCCACACTCAGAAATTGCCTCCCAGAAAGCTTTTGCCTACTGATTCTGTGAGTTCTAGAGAGAAGATAATAGTTAAGTAATAAATCCCTAAATAGAGGAAATGTTGAATTCCAACCAGGGTGCAGGTGTACTAAGCATTTTCCACATTCTTGCTTTATTCTTCTGTTAAGAAAATAGGACTGAGTACCTTGGTCGGCATTTTTTAAATCTCCAAATATCTAAATAAAGATTATCCTGTGAGTTGTAGTTGACATCTTCCCCAACATTTCAAACATCCCTTCTCCCCTTAGAAAGCTGCTTCCAGAGGGCCACTGCAGAGGGATGAGGGATTCCATGAGGGAGGTGGCGGGGAGAGGGAGACAGGACACTGTTGAAAGAAAAATAAAACTTCTATGCAAAAATAAACTAAGCTGTTGAGGCCTACTGGTGTTATGAATTTTTAAATCGCCAATGAGATAAAGGTCTCTATGAGATTTTTCTGGATTTCAACTATTATAAGAGCCAAGAGAAGCTAAAATAAACCAAACCATAGGCGAGCCTGCCAGGTAACTTTCCAAAGCTGCAAAAACAACTAAGCTATATATTTTACCTTTCTTTTCATTTCTCTAACAATTCCATTTTTATATATGACAGTTTGAAAGGTTTTTAATTTGATAAACCCTCTAGAAAACTCTGCATATATTTTCAAAGATGTTATTTATTAAAGCAAATTATTTTATTTTTTTTCTGTTTGATTTCCAGTAAGACTTTTTGTCATTATTTTGCAGTATTTTACATACTTGTTTTGTTCCTGAAAAGAAGAAGACCAAGAAGGAGGAGGAGGCGAGGGAGGTGGAAGAGAAGGAGGAATAAAGTCTGCTCCCAAATTAGGCAAAAGAAAAGGGAGTGAAGCTAAATAAATACTGTACAATATTTCCAAGGCTTTCTTAAGAGAAAATGCCACAAACTTATCTTGCCATTGTATCATCAAATGTTGAATTTATTTATGTACAGTAAATGACATGAGGTCATTTGCTTTCTTTTCAACTGAGAAAACCACCTGCTGAATTAATCGAGGCTTAGCTCATAACAACAGACATGGATCATTTAACATTTCCTGGTTAAAGTATGTTCATTATGTACTTGCTGATCCAAGGCTGTTGCTATGCATAAAACTATTGACTATATAAAGCAACAAGCAATGAGGAAATGCCACTTGTGCTGAAAATGAAAATGGTCTTCAAATTGTTTTCAGTTACATCTCTATTGATTTATGGCTTTCTGACAGAAGTGTCACACTAGGTCATTAATAATAATAGTAACTCAAATTCCTATGCTACATTCTTAACCTACTTTGATATGAATGCCTTTATTTGATCCTCACAGTAAGCCAGTAAAATGTGAAAGTGAAAGTGAAACTGAAGTTGCTCAGTCGTGTCCGACTGTTTGTGACCCCATGGACTGTAGCCCACCAGGCTCCTCAGTCCATGGAATTTTCCAGGCAAGAGTATTGGAGTGGGTTGCCATTTCCTTCTCCAGGGGATCTTCCCAACCCAGGGATTGAACCCGGGTCTCCCGCACTGCAGGTGGACGCTTTACCATCTGAGCTACCAGGAAGTAAAGCGAAGAGCCTTCTTGTTTTCATTCTATGGTGAAAACCCAGCCTTTCTCAGAAAGTGGTTCGCTGAGGTTTGCATAGGTAGTAAGTAGCTGAGCAAGAAAAAGGGCATGGTCAGTTATGTCTGACTCTTTTGCACCCCTATGGACTGCAGCCTGTCAGGCTCCTCTGTCCATGGAATTTTCCAGGCAAGAATACTGGCATTACCTCCTCTAGGGGATCTTCCAGACCCAGGGAAAGAACACTCATTTCCTGCATCTCCTGTATTGGCAGAAGGATTCTTTACACTGAGCCACCTGGGAAGCCCAAGGGAAAGGGTTCAGGACTTCAAATATAGAAAGAACACTTCCTACTATAGCCACTAACTTAGCAAACATTCAGCATTATCATGTGGTATCATGGAATCAGCAGGAATAAGAACAGTATAAATAGGATAAAATAAAGAGTTTTATAGAGGATATCAGGCAACTTCTCTTAATCACACAGCTAATAGTAGTGCTACTTACCTCAGGTTTGATGTGAAGATTAATTAATCTAATGTATGTACAGTGGTTAGACCTGTGCCTGGCAGAATAAGAACCCAATAAATGGAAGCTAATATGGTAATAGCTCTCATGGCATGACTCACATTGTATTGAAAATGAATTTTGTTGTTTTAAATTGCTCTTCCAAATAGGCAATACGTGGATAAGGCACAGAATTCTAGTAGGGCACATGGGTTTACAGAGAAAAGTAAGTCTCTGACCCTTGTCTTCTAGCCACAGGACTGGAAGTCTCCTGATCCTGCTCCACAGGCATCCACTGTTATCATATGTAAAGTATCCTATTCCACAAGTATTATGTTTCCACAAGTTCTCCTTTTTGCTAAAATGTTGGCCATAACTTTTCTTTAAATTTAAATTTATGTGGTTTTGAATAGGTCGTATTATACATACCGACATAAACACTATTCTCTATCTTATGTTTTGTAATTTAACAATAAGATAAACATAATTTATCATTTCAATTGGCCAATTTAAGGGTTAAAATGATATAATTAGTAATTATACTAGGACCCCAGGTGTGAACCATGACTGTCCCATGCAACCCAGGATATAGCTACCTGACTTGTGAGTCTATGTTAGACATCATTCCATACCAGCACACATGGTAAGTCTTCATGATTATGCAATTTACATTTAAAACAGCCTCTTTCTAGATGACAACCTTATTAATCCCATCTTTTCCTTCAAAGTCAAAACCTGTGTTTGATAGAGGACTCTTAAGGAAAGTTGCTTGGGTCAGTCTTTGCTCTTGCCAAGGTTGCCACTGCCATGGAATTTGTTTAGAATGTAAGGACAATTTTTAAAACAATCTTCCAGTATCTAAATTCAGCATGAAATGTAGATTTCCGGACACAGGCCTAAAGCAACTCTCTCAGCAGGTTTTTATTCTCTTTCCAAAGAAAGAACCCCAACTCTTACGAAGCATGCTTCTTGGGATTCGCAAACTTGTGTAGTCCCCACTTTTTGGATCAGGGTTGGCCCTATAATTCACAGTGATTGTAGAATGTGACAGAAGCAAAGCTATATTCGTTCCAAGGGTAGATTATAAGAAGTCTAGTAACTTTGAGCTAGGTCTCTCATACACTCAGTCTGGGGATAGCCAACAACTCTGTAAGAAGCATGATAGTCATGCTGTGAGAAAGTCCAATTTAGCTGTGAGAAGAGGCTGCATGGAGTGAGAGATCCACAGACCCCAGCTACCTAGCTAAAGCATCAGATATATAAGGAGAAAAGCCTTCTTGGATGTCCAGATCAGTCAGTACATCAGGTATCTCCATTCCCATTTACTATCTGACGTGAAATTACATGCAAGACCCTATAGGAAAATCACCTGGCTGAGCCCAGTCATCCCATAAGAACCATAGTAGTATTAATTACTGTTTTGAACCATTTGGTGTTGCAGTAGTCTGAATTGCCCTTCCATTTTTTCTAATAGCCTGGGGATTGATGTGGCCTACCTCCTAAAATGCAACAGACAACAGTTTGACCTAATTCCACAGAATGATCACCACCAGTTTGGGGGCATTCAGTATATGAGTCCTTATTGTCCAAAGCACCACTTTCTTCCTTTAGTCAATTCCATATTTTATCTTCTGTTATTCTTCGTGGTCTCATTTAAGATCTAAATTCCGAATTAATTAAGGACTGCTTTTGGCTTCATGTAATTGAATCACAATTTTACGTTTAATCAAATGGGGAATTTTTTTTGACATATCAAACAGTCAAAGATGAGCAACTGGGGTTGCCACAGCATTCATGACTATTAGCTGAATACATGGCTTGGGGTGTGTGTGTGTGTGTGTGTGTGTGTGTGTGTGTGTGCATTTTAAGTTGCTTCAGTTGTGTCCAACTCTTTGTGACCCTATGGGTTGAAGCCCACCAGACTCCTCTGTCCATGGGATTCTCCAGACAGGGATACTGGAGTGAATTGCCATGCCCTCCTCCAGAGGATCTTCTTGACCCAGGCATCAAACCTGCATCTCCTGTGACTCCTGCATTGCAGGTGGAGTCTTTACTGCTGAGCCACCAGGGAAGCCTGAATGCATGGCTACTTTGTGGTTACTGCATGATTAATTTCTGGCTGATGGATCTGAATAGAAGTGTCTTACGTGACTTCTGTATTTTAAAAAGGAGACATGTGTCCTTCTTTTGTCCTCTTTCTTGTTCATGAATTACATGTGGATATAATAACTGGATTATTTGACTAAGTGCCCTTCTTATTCCCAAAGTTATAAGCAATAAAATGTAAGGAGTCTCAGTGCCCAATGATTAATGAATCACTATATCGGTCCTGTCAAACCACAACTTCATTCACACCGAAGAGAAATGAACTTATATACTGTTACACCACTACTATTTTGAGACTTTATTATACTCGCAACTGAAATTATTCTAATACAGTCTGGGCTGGTGCAGAAGATATAAAGTTCTGCAATGTTCCAGTCCGCTTCTCTCTTTCTGACCTACCACACTTGCTCCCATCCTTATAGCCACCTCACTGCAGCTAAATAACTATTCTTCCTTCAGCTTTCAATTACATTCCAGGTAGAAAGAAAAAGAAGGAAGCAACAAGGAGGAAGAGGTGATTCAAAGCTTTCTAAAATCTTTAGAAGACTTCACCTGTGTCACATTGGCCTTGTTTTGATGTTTAATTTAGTATCTGGGCACATTGACACCCAAATAAAATGAAAGTTCTATTAGTAAGATAGAACAAGAAATTAAGATTAAGGAGACCACAGCAGAGTCTACTACAATAGTTTGTCAGGAGTAGTGCTCAGAAATAATGTTCCAAACTAGACAGAAATGCCAACAGGTGTTTAATATAGGCCCCTAACACTGGTGGGCTGCTGTCTATGGGGTTGCACAGTCGGACACGACTGAAGCGACTTAGCAGCAGCAGCAGCAGCAACAATACATCCTAAGTGGAGATGTACAGTTAAGACATTTACAGTTATTAAATGTCAGTAGGGAGGGTAGGACTGGATACATCAATGGGGTGATCCCACAGATCACAGTTCAAACTAGAGTCATGTCAAGAAAGAGCACATACTTTTAGAATAGTGAGCTGAAAATGAAATCGTGAGGGAAAATTAATGGAAATAAGCTGAGTAGGGGAGAGACTTTGAAACACATCAAGAGGGTTAAAGTGATAGTAAAAACCAGAGAGAGAAGTTTATGAGAGTTACGATGGAAGTATTCACATATTATGTACAGTTTGAAATGCAGCTAGTGGGTACAATACACTAAGGGCTGAAAAGTGTTCCTATTAATTTGGAGACTATGTGCTACTTTCAAGGATAGTTTCACTAAAATAGACATATCAAAACCAGTTTGCAGGGAACTGAGGACTGAAAGGACAATAAGAAAGTGGAGATACAGAGTAGACTACATTATGGGAGCCTTCTCTACTCAAGCTTGGCTTCTATACATATCCATATCTTCTTATAAAGAAGAAAGGTTTTAAGTACTTGGATGACAAGAAAGGGTAATGGAAAATAAGAATATTGCTTTGAGTAAAGTATTCAGAAAATTCCTCCTTTATTGAATTTGCATTGTATTGTTTTGTGCTGGATTGCATTGAAGTTTTATTGATTTGTAGCTACAGAGATCCAAGGATATCCTTGGCCTAGACAGGTGATGCCTGCCTCTACTGATCCCAAAAAGGTGAGTATGTCTCTCTGCCAATGCGAGAAGATGATTTCAACATCAGACTGCCTTTAATATTAAATGGTGAATTTAAATATATTTTAATATTAAAAGTCTACACATTTAATTTAATCAACAAATTATGCTTCTCTTTAAATAGTGCATGAACCAGATCCAAAGGGCAAGTGTTCTGAGTGATAACTGTGCCTGGAGCACATGACAACTCTGCCCAGTTGATCTGATATGCAAGTCATTGAGAAATCATGTTAGTTCAATCAAGAAGAATCAGGCTAGAGCCAAAGAGAATAAAGGAATGAGAAGAAACTGTATACCAGGCGCTTTATACATACTAGTTCCTCATCAGTACACTAAGAGGCTTTCATTTTGAGACTGAGAGAAAAACAAGACTTAGTGGGGTCAGTAGCTTACTCAGGAGTCCATAGCAAGGAGCAGGGACAGGATAAGAACTCACAGCTTCCTGATATTCAGATCATTTTCTACTCGACCCTCTGCCTTCTACAATGGACACTTTAAAGAAAATAAAAAGAAAGACAAGGGGGTTTTTAATAAATGACTGATAAAACTGTTTTACTTTTTAAAAATTAACTGTTTTAGAGGAATACCCTGAAATAATCTGACCAAAGGGCACCTATAACAAAGTCAAACATTGAATTCTATAAAAGGAAATTGGCTGATGCTAAGTGAGGGTACCCTTGTTTATAGTGAGTGTAATATCAAGGTAGAGTTGTCATTTCTTTGAAATTGTTATCTTAGAATAAGATAACTTAGATAATAAGATAACAGAATAAGTTATCATTACTTAGAAAAAGTAACTCAAGGTTCTACTCACATAGCTCAATAGGGTTACCTACCTGCATAACAAACTCTAAATGTGGTAAAGAGAGTTCTGGTAAAAATTTTCCAAGGTCTCAAATTTCAAGGTTATTTAATCTGCCTGAAAAGAGACTTTGATAGGGTTACTGGAAACCTGTAGGTATTTCAATGTTTTTTCTTACCTTGTGATCTTGTTCTGAATTAAGGAATAAAAGAAGTACTTATGATACATAGCTGTTTGTGTGCAATACATGTTGATAATGTTTTGTATAAAGGGATATCTTTTTCTCTGGGGAACAAAAGGCACAATGAAACATTTGTCCTGCATAAAGATCTTTTTTGATAGTCACTCAGGTCATTTTGCTCATCAACATGATATTTTCCTTAAAGGTTATCTATGTATGTTTTGCATCCCCCTGGCATTGAAAATTGTAGCCTCTGTGATACTAATGGGAAAGAATAAATAACATTCTAAGAGTGGCATGCAGACTAATAATATCTAATTATCATTAGAGTTGTCACATCTACAAATTTATGTAGGAGTACAGGGAGAAAAGGACATCTATGACATTAATTCTATGAATCATTAATTTCCCATTTTCAAAATAATTTACAAACCACATTTCAAGTAAAAAGAAAAGAAAGCAAAAGGCCCTGTTTTACTGAAAGTAAGCAAAATGATATAACCAGTAGATCTGAAATACAAAATAGCTCAAACACAATAGATGTTAGTTTCATATGTGACAGTCCACTGGTGGTGCCAGCTTGCTGGTAGAGTAGGGTGATGTGGGGTTCTTTCCACGCAGTCTTGTGGAGACCCAGTCTGGTGGAATGCATGGTTCCAAGGCCACTCTAGGTGTCAATATCCAGTTGGTTAAAGGCAAACTCATGGAGGATCATACATACTTTAACTGGCCAGCCCTGCAAGTGGCTTACAAGGACATGCTGATTCTTTTTCGGATATGCACTTACTGCCCTTCACTGCTGCCAAATCCAACATTGCACAGTTGGAAAAATTCAAAACCTAAAAGGAGTGGCAGATTCATGTAAGCAGAATTCTGGAGAGCATGTATGAGATTAGCTTCTAAGTATCTACATTGGTGCAAAAGTAATTGTGGTTTTCCACTGTTGAATTTTGCTGTTTGATATTGGAATCATTTCAGTTCAGTCGCTCAGTTGTGTCTGACTTTTTAGGACCCCATGAACTGCAGCATGCCAGGCTTCCCTGTCCATCACCAACCCCTGGAGCTTGCTCAAACTAATGTCCATTGAATCGGTGATGCCATCCAAACATATTACCCTCTGTCATCCCCTTATTTTTCTGCCTTCCATCTTGCCCAGCATCAGGGTCTTTTCTAATGAGTCAGTTCTTTGCATCAGGTGGCCAAATTATTGAAGTACATTGGAATACATTCTTAAATAAATGTGGTTATGTTTACATCATTTTAATGCACATTCCTGCTTTATGGGTTTGTTTGGTTTTTTTTGCTAATGACATTACTAGCTGTCTATTTTACATTTATTTTAGACTAGGGAAATGGTGTTAGACAAAAAGGAAATTTGAGCAATTTTTTATTCAAGTCATAAAGCAGTGGGTCATAAAGCAGTGGAGACAACAACAATAAATTTGGCCCAGAAACTGCTGATGAACATACAGTGCTGTGGTGGTTCAAGAAATTTTGCAAATGAAATGAGAGCCCTGAAGATGAGGAGTGCAATGACCGGCCATCAGAAGTTGACAACAACCAATTGAGAGGATCAACAAAGCTGATCCCTGTACAACTACACAAGAACTTAAGAACTTGACGAAGAACTCAATGTCGACCATTCTATGGTTGTTTGGCATTTGAAGAGAATTGGAAAGGTGAAAAAGTTTGATAAATGGATGCCTCATGAGCTGACTGCAAATCAAAAAAAGTATATATATATATATATATATATCGCTTTGATTCTTATTCTATGAAATAAGAATGAATCATTTCTTGATAGGATTGTGATATGTGACGAAAAGTGGATTTTATACAACTAGCAACAACCAGCTCAGTGGTTAGACTGAAAAGAAGCTCCAAAGTACTTCCCAAAGCCAAACTTGCACAAAAAGAGGTCACGGTCACTGGTTGTCTGTTGCCTGTCTGATCCACTACAGCTTTCTGAATTCCAGCAAAACCATTACATCTGATAAATATGCACAGCAAACTGATGCACCAAAGATTGCAATGCCTGCAGCCAGCATTGGTCAATAGATTGGGCCCAATTCTTCTCCACAAGAACACCCAACCACATGTTGCACAACCAATGCTTCAAAAGTTGAACAAATTAGGCTACAAAGTTTTGCCTCATCCGCCATATGTACCTGACCTCTTGCCAACTGACTACCACTTCTTCAAGCATCTCAACAACTTTTTTCAAGAATAATGCTTCCACAACCAGCGAGATGCAGAAAATACTGTTTAAGAGTTCGTCAAATCCTGAAGCATGGATTTTCACACTACAGGAATAAACAAACTTATTCCTAGTTGGAAAAAATGTGTTGATTGTAATGGTTTCTATTTTGATTAATAAAGATGTGTTTGAGTTAGTTATAATGATTTAAAATTCATGGTCCAAAACCACAATTACTTTTTCACTAACCTTAACAGTTTAGACCAAGGTACAACTCACAGGATGACATCAGTTTTATTTATTAATATGGGAGTACATTCAAGACTCAGAATTTAATGTGCTAACTCATGCATGTGGAAGTTTCAGTTACATTCTTTTTTTTTTTCAGTTCCAAAGTGATGTTCTTAAACTTTATTTTTTTTTAATTTTCATTTTTTATTTTTTAGTTTTTTATTTTTTAAATTTTAAAATCTTTAATTCTTACATGCGTTCCCAAACATGAACCCCCCTCCCACCTCCCTCCCCACAACATCTCTGTGGGTCATCCCCATGCACCAGCCCCAAGCCTACTGTATCCTGCGTCAGACATTCTTGAACTAGATGGATTAATTGAAGCCTGGACTCAGTGGTGGCCTGCAGCTAGTGATGGGAAAATGGTGGCAGTGCTGGAATTTCCCTGGCACATTTTATTTTTTTAATTTTTTTTAAAGGTATAAAATACAATTACTTTATTGATTTATTACAATCAAATACTGCCAACTAGCATTACTTCACTCGTGCATCATTAAAAACAAAAGGATATTTCCTTGATATTTTCAAATGATGCATTACACAATAAACAAGAAAAGTTAGAACTTAAAATGCACCCTGATTAATAATGTAAACTGGTAATTAAAAAAAGCATAACTAATAATTTGGTTCCTTTCTTCATAAATGGAAATTTAAATATCTCTCCTGATAGTCTTGAGGTTATCATTATGTTACGAGTAGTGCAAAGTGTGGCACAGTTTCTTCTAGAAAGGTGCGTCTTACACACCTTAGTGGACAAAGGAAACGTGCATGACAAGACGCGTACAGTCAATGCATGATAGAAAGCATGTTTCAAATACAAGGCAGCCCCCTAGGCAACCATATTATTCAGGTTTCGCATTATCGTTTATGGCATTACAGATTAATTACACAGAACATACTTCTATAAATTTTAACCCTGAAGATAAAAATAAATGTTGCTTGAAAAAATTATTCCAGGTAGCCATTTGGTTTGTATCAGGAGAAAGTGAACCTCCAACAGTTTCGTATCTGCCAGGTCTGGAATCACTCACTGGAGTCAGTAAATGAGACGCGCGACATGCTCCGCGGTGGCTGTGCCGAGTCCTGCCAAGCCTCTTCTCTGCAGTGTGCCTGGCGCGGCATCTCCGGCATCTCCGGGACTACCCTTGCACGCGGCTTTCCCTTCTTCATTGTCGCTAGATTATCTGTATTACCATATTATTTCCTCTCTTTACCTCTTCTATGGCCTTCCCTTTTAATTATTCATAAATCCTTTCAGAAAATCCTCAGAGAGCTCCATGAGGGGAAGTTCTGGAGATGGGAAATCCAAGGGAGGAAGATTGGGTATTGGAATATCCTTGGCTTTCCCAGTGTTTGAGGCAAACTTCTGCCAGGTTGAAGAGGCTGTTGCAGTTTCTGAATGTGGTGGCAAGCTCCATAACTCTGACTTTCCTACAAAATCAGCATCTACATCGAGCTCCTTTTCTATTGGGCCTTTTAGAAGTCTGGCCTTTTCCGACTTTAGCTGTTTATTCTCTCTCCGTAATCTTTCATTCTCAGCCACGAGGAATTCCACATGCCTCTTCAAATCTGCAATTTTGGTGGCCTGTTCCTCTATAATTGTTTTATCATCTTTTGGGGCTTTGCTTCCAATGCACGGCTCTGCTGGCTCCCTCTTCTGCTGAAGTAAAAATAGTAGTGTGTCTGGATCCCTGTCAAAGACCCCCTGAATTTCAGGCAAGTGTTTCTCTGTGGAAAGGCTGTACTTCTGAGAGAGCAGGGGGCTCTGGCCGTCTGCATCCTCAGCCGAGGGTCTGTGAGATGCCTGAAGCTGGGCAGCTGCTTCCTTGTCTGTGCTCCGCTGGGCTTTCAGTCTCTCCTCCCGCTTTGCCCTCTTCCATCTCTCCTGGATGAGGAGGAGCTGTTTCATGTGGCTATCCCTTTGCAGTTCCAGTGATAGGTGAGCCTGCTCAGACTGTGTTAGCTTCATGGCTTCAGAAAGATACGCTGCAGCCTTTTTGTGACAAGAAATAGCCTCTTCGTATTTCCCTGCAGCTAACAAACGATCTGCTCGTCTGCTCTGTTGATGGGCCATTTCTCAGTGTCTCTCCAGGCTGCAAAGAGGTGGTTACGTGGCGCTTGGAGGCATTTCCTCCGGTCTGGAGAGGTGGCAGCCCTTGTTGGTGGGAGCCCCCTCGCCCAGGGCCCTGGGGTAGGGGGCGCCTGAAGGCGGCGGGAACAGGAGGCAGGAGCTTCCCAGGGATCCCCGAGGGGCCCTCTGCGGTTGCTTGGCTGGAGCCGCGGTAGGGCCGAGCCTGTCTGCGCCCCCCAGATTTTAGGATCACCCGCGCCAAACCAGCTTCCCGGCCTCCAGTCAGGTGCACGCCGAGATGGGGTCCTGAGGCAAAGGTGCCCGAGAGCCCACGCAACCCTCTGTGGGCCACTCACCAGGTTGAGGGGTCCTTCCATTACTTCCATAGACCCCGGGGTAAGCGGCGGCCTGAGGAAGGGGAGCGACGGATCCCGGGCACATGGAGGGGAACAGCTGGAGAGCGCGAACGCAGCGGCGGCAACCGTGGCCCCACTCCGCGCCCCCAGAGCCAGCAGCGGGCGCAGAAGAAGCAACAACCCCACCCTCCCTGGCACATTTTAGATAAAGGGAGTCTAAAAGGATCAAAAGGATATAAGTAAACTTCTTTTATGCCAACTGTGTAGCTACCCCTAACCATATCCCCTATGGTATGGACTCAGAGGATATTTCCCTCATCTACACAATAAGAAGTTGTAATACTACTATCTTTGAAAAACTATGTGTTAATTGTAAGCCAGAGATAGTATTGAGTCTGTCTCAAGGAAATTGGAATCCTCAGTTTTAATAGGAATATTGGGATCCTGAACTGGTGATCACTTAAATAATCAGATCAAGTGGGTGAAAGTGAAATAATAAACCTCAGGGTTAGAATAGCAATTAGATTGTTTTGAACATAGAGATCTATGACAATGACAGTATTTCTTCATGTGGCAAGAGCTACAGTAGACTTCCTTATCTTGACATCAGGGTTAGGGCATTATTCCTGCTCTATGTTATATATCATCCAGATGTCCCTTCATCATCTTAATACCACCCAGAATATCATGCTGGTCCATTATATAACATGGCACTACTTGGATCTGTTGAGCAGAAATTAGAAAGCATCTCTACATGTCTGCTAAAACATATGCCCATCAGAATATGGGAAATAAGTGCAAGAGTTCAGGGAAATGCTCATTAGAAAAATATCTAGGTCTAGTGGCCTATGGGCACATACAGATATGTCCTGTAATGTGAGTGACAAGTTGTAAGTTGCTCTCATATATCTTGCCATCAAGAAAGAGGCATATTGCTTGGACTCTTTGGTTTTAGGAGGCCACATTTAATGTATTTGGGTGGGCTTTCCAAAACCATTTATTAGATGACACAAAACTTCCCTATGAGTGAGACTTGGACCAAAAAAAAAAAAAAAAAAAGAAAAGAAAAGAAAGGCTTTCCAAAGGGTTCTAGCTGTGTTAGAATAAATGGCTCTACCATTTAGATCCTATGAGCAGTTGACACAATGTTATCACAATTATCTATGGTAAAGGAAACCTTGAGTGGAACCTCTAGCAATACCCAGTAGAATAACCACAACACAAATGTCTACAACCTGGGGTTAAGATCAAACCTGCTTATAAGCACATTTTTTCATTTGAAAAGTAACCCTAGATTTGCTCCTGAGCTCTAGAAGACTGAACACCTAATAATGAGACACCAAGTGACTATGTGACCCACACTGTTCATCAAGAATGTTATCTAATTTGTTGAAACATACAGTTGAACATGCACAGTAGTATGTGGAAGGTGCGAGTCAACTTCACAAGTAGATGACTGAGGCTCCCATGATGTCATGGTAAGGTGGTGTCATAGAGAGTTCCCTCTGACCAAATAACAAAGAAACAAAAATTGTGGACCTGGTTATGAATGGGTCTGCATGGCATGCTTGCCCCTTTATCCTCCACCTCAGTGCTAATTCAATTGGCCCATATGCAAAGATGCCATGATAGTAAGTGTGGTGGCTTTTCAGAGCTTTAGGTGAGTACTAAACCAGATGACACCAAAGGACAATATAGAGTTCTGATTGTCCCATCCTCTGAGGTACCGTCCAGGCACCTAGTACCATGTGGATTATTTTGGATAGCCATTCTATCATGAGTTGGTGAGCAAGGGAAAGTTATTGCCCTCCTAGTAATCGGTGAAAATTTGGGTGAAGATGATTCTTTTCTGATTGCAGCGTCTCTGTTAACACCATCACCTGTGAACCTGTTGATCTTAATAAAAAGTTTTATTCATCACTACATCCTAATTGAGATTAGGACACCATCTCAGATCAAAGAACTAATTTGCTGGTAAAATAAATGCTGCAGTCAGCTCACAGCCATAGAATTCACTAGTTTTACAGTCCTTGTAACCTAGAAGTGCCTGACTTGACAGGACAGTTAGAATACCTGAGGACAATTTATTTATGGGGATGGCTTGGAGTCAACATCCTGCAAGGCTGAGCTGACATTCTACAGGATTTGTTATATTCCAGTGATCCATATCTGAGAAGGCAATTCAACCCACTCCAGTACTCTTGCCTGGAAAACCACATGGACGGAGGAGCCTGGTAGGCTGCAGTCCAGGGGGTCGCTAAGAGTCGGACGTGACTGAAGCGACTTAGCAGCAGCAGCAATGATCAATATATGGTACTATCTTACCAAAAGCCAGAATTCAGGGTCTGGCAAAAGAATGGAGGTAGGAAAGGTTCGTCTCAGTGACCTTGAGATCTAGAATTGGAGATCTTAGTGCCTCATGGAGGAGTGCTTCCACTAAGGAATACAATCATTATTCTACTAACTTGTGATTTGAGGCTGCCATCAGATCATTTTGTATTTTTCATACCCTGAACTAACAAAGAAGGAGAACATTGGTAGTTGATCCTTATTATCTGGGAAAACTGGGGCACAGCTATACAGTGAGGGGAAAGAAGACTAGTATCTAGGGATCTACTGGATTCTTTCTCTGTGATCATTTGCCCAATAGCTCTGATCAAGGGAAAACTGTACCAATCAATGAGAACTTTTACTCTATGGTGAAGAAGGGTCATCCCAAAGGAGGAAATAAAAACAGCCAAGATGCCAATAGACAGGGTAATGCAGAAAGATTGATGGAGGAAGAAATATATGAATATGTAGTCCCTGTGACTAGTAACAGAATCAGGGACTGTAGGGCTAATTTTAATTTATTCTCTCCACCTTTTTGGACCACTACTGTTTCATGCTGATCAGCCTATTGATAACCAGTGTTGTGGAGGGACCAGGACTTCTTGTTTTTATTACAATTGCAAGATGATCTCAGCAACAAACATCAGGAAACTTAAAAGAAATGTTTTATTACTCGCAGGTCCTGAAAAGCAAGGGCACACCTAGGGCCACAGAGCAAGGTCACAGGTAGGGAGAAAGAGGGAGAAAGAGAGACAGAAACAGGGGAGGAAGGAGGGGAGGAAGGCCCAGGACTCTGCTTTATTGAGGTCCAGGATAGGGGTCTAGGGTTGCCAAGTCTCACTTTTAAATGATGAATTTAAAACGTTTAAGAGTGGTAATTTAAAGCATAGAAAGAGAAAAAGAACAAGCAGCTCAAATGGTCAGTTTTCAAAATTAACCAAGACTTCTAAAACAAAGGAGCCTTGGTGGAGGGAAGTGGAGTTGGCTCTTTATCTAGTCATGTGGCCGGCAATGTGCTTAGTCAAGATATTTAATTTAGCCATCTTTTAAGTGGATGCCATCTTTGAAGTGGATGCCATCTTTGAAGTAGACGACTCTTTGAAGTGGGTGCCTGAGCAATCAAAGCTTAAGTCAGGTACTTGTGTTATAGAAAGAAAAGCCAGCTGTCAGGGTTTATGCTATAGCTACCTTAAATGAAATACACTGGTGCCACTATTTTAACTTTCAGGTAAGACTGACTGAATTGATATCACTCCAAAAAGACATGCTAACTGATAAGACTTGCTATTCTCCTGTGTTGGAACAAGGTGTTCATCTTGACAAACAACACTGATGGATGCTGACAGAGAAAAGAGGTAAACTGGGTATTCACTGTTGGCCCCTCCAATTCTACTTTGTGTCCTTCTCAACCTCCAGGAATGACTCATAGGCAACATCAAAAAGGCCCCCTTGTCCTCTGGCTTCCCACAGGGTCACCCAGTCAGAGAGTGGGAGAAAGCAGAGGTCAAAGTATTCTGTCTTCCTTCTCACTTTTTGCTTGGCCATGCTTTGTCAGTGGCTGTATATCTGAAGGACACAGCTTCTGTCAGGCAGCCCCCTTATGTGGCTGTAACTATCACCTAGTACTGCTAGTCTTTCTCTGATGCACAACTTTTTGCTGTTGCCAAGAGGCAACAGAGTGTTTTACTGTTCCTTGTAAATTTCCCTACATCTACCCATATCTACCCATAAATGCTATTTTTATTAAAATTCTTTAATTATTCCCTTTTTGGTATGACATATTTGCTATGAGGATCCTGAGAGATATAGTCATACAGAAGGTGACTTAGAACAAGAAGGACAAAAAAGAAGTGTTCCAGGCAGAAATGATAGCAAATATAAGTCTGCAGGAAAGAGTTAAGCTTGTGCCTTTTTTTTTTTTTTTTTTGCAATAGGAAGAAGGCTGGCATAGCTGAACAGAGTGAAAGGATGCATCTGAAATTCTGGGAGACATCAACATTTAAATAATAAGTTGAGGAAGCTGAGTCTGTGTTAGAGAATAAGAACATAAAAAATCAGAAAGATAGCAAGAAAAAAGGATCATGCTAGTGTCAAGAAGATAGATATGTTCAACAGGTCACTGCCCTAGAAGGGCCTTTAGGATACGAAAACACACTGTCCATCAACTGTGACTTTGACATTACAAATATCATGGTAAATTTTAAGATGAAAATAATCTTTATGGAGTAGGTAGAGAAGAATTCAGGATACTGTAGGTTGAGGAATGACATGAACAATGAGAAAGTGGAAATAATATAAATAGAATTCTTTCTCATGAAACTTGGCTGCAAATGGAAGTATAGATAGATATAGATATATAGAAAAAGTAGCACACCTGGGGAATGTGGATTCTAGAGAACTTTTTTGTTTTGTTTTTAGGTAGCACAAACTCAAGTGTGCTTATTGGCTCCAGGAAAAGGGGCAGTTTACCTCTGTGCAGAGGAGAAATTAAGGAGATAGGGAAAATGGGGAATAAATTGTGAAAATTTCCAGGTTAAAAGTCAAAGGTGAGATAAAGAACATAGAAGAACCCTCTTTGAAGGAGCAGGACATTTATTCACTGAGACAGATACGAAGAAAGGATAGGTGCTTGTGAAAAAGATTGAGTGGATATGAGAGTAGAGGAAGATAGCAACCTTCTGAGAGAAGAAGGAAGTGGTATAAATATTACTTTCATCAATTCCACAAAATTTGTTGAGTCCTTCTTATATCTAAGAGTTTCTCAGTGCTAAAATACATGAGTGACCATAAGAAGATGAATGCCTTGATCTCATGGAACGTACATCCTCGCAGGGGAAGGAAGACAATAAACAAACAAATAATAAGCCAGATGAAGATAAGTGCTAAGAAGTTGTTCACTTATTGTTGTTCCATTGTATAAATATATAATTTATTTAATCATTGTTCTCCTATTGATGGACACTGGGTTTTTTCCCAGTTTCAGGCTACTACAAATAAAGTAGTTTTAAACATTATATAACAAGGCTTTTGTGGATAGATGTTTCTAGTTCTTAGACAAACACCTAGGAGTGTAACTACTGAATCATAGGATGCACAAATGTATGTTTAACTTTTAAAGGAACTGCCCAACTACTTTCTAAAGGTATTGTACCATTCTATATATTATAGCTATGTATGAGATTTCCAGATGGTCTACGTTCTCTAGAGCTTTTGGTATTGTCAATCTTTTATCAATTTGTGTTTTAAATTGCATTTCCTTGAGAATCAGTGATGTTGAATACTTTTTAATGTGCTCATCAGTAATACATATGTGATTTTTGTGAAGTATTTACTTAAATATTTTGTCCATTTTTCATACAATTATGACACTATTACTGAGTTGTAGGAATTCTATGTATAGTCTCTATATATTATAAGCCCTGTGTCAAATGTATTTGTTATGATTATTTTCTTAAAGTCTGTTGTTTTATATATTTGTTTTCTTAACACTGTCTTTCAATGAACAGAAGGTTTTGATTATAACTAAGACTGCAAGGAGATCCAACCAATCCATTCTGAAGGAGATCAGCCCTGGGATTTCTTTGGAAGGAATGATGCTAAAGCTGAAACTCTAGTACTTTGGCCATCTCATGTGAAGAGTTGACTCATTGGAAAAGACTCTGATGCTGGCAGGGATTGGGGGCAGGAGAAGGGGATGACAGAGGATGGGATGGCTGGATGGCATCACTGACTCGATGCACGTGAGTCTGAGTGAACTCTGGGAGTTGGTGATGGACAGGGAGGCCTGGCGTGCTGCGATTCATGGGGTCGCAAAGAGTCGGGACACGACTGAGTGACTGAACTGAACTGAACTGAAGTCTAGTTTGTGATTTCTTTGTCCTAAGAAATATTAGCCTGCTCCAAGGTCATGAAGATATTTTCCAATTTATTGTTCTAGCAGCTTTATAATTTCAGCACTTATCTATAGGTCTATGTCCATTTCAGATAATTTCTGAGTATGGAGTGAAGTAGAAGTTGAAGTGCTTTTTCTGTTTAAATACCTAGTTTTTCTAGCACTATTTGTGAAAAGATTTTGCTCTCCTCAATGAATCACTTTGATGCCTTTGTTGAAAATTACTTAACCATATATGTATGTGTGAGTCTCTTTTGAGATACTATATTTTATTTATCTATTATCATTTTAGTATATTTGTCTATATCTTTACTACTGTAGCCTTGTAACAAACACATCCTGAGGTCAGGTATTGCTAGCTTTGTCAGAAGACTGGTTTTTTTTTTTGCTACTCTAGGTCCTTTGCATTTCCAAATATACTTTAAAAATCACAGGGAATTTAGATGATTCTTTAAAAACCCACAGGGAATTTAGACAATTTGTAATTATGCTGAATACACATATACACATAAAATTGTGGGGAGAATGGACATCTTAACAGTAGCATCTTCCAAACTAGTAAATATATTAGTTCTTCCTATTCACATAAGTCTTTTAACACTTCTTTCAGCACCATTTTGTAGTTTTTCAGTGAGGCAATTTTATGTACCTTAAGAAAAAAATAATCCCTTAGTATTTTATGGTTTTAACACTATTATAAATGGTATTTTTAAATTTTTACTTTCCAGTTTTTCATTGTCTAAAATATTTGAAAGGAAGAATTAGATTTTAGAAGTGCTGGAATTGGGAATAGGAAGCAACTGAGATGAGGGGATCAAATACTGAGTCCAAGAAGAAAAATCTGCTGTTAAACTGTGCAATAAAGAAGCTGGTTGAGAAGAAACAAATGGTATTATTTTTAAAAATATTTACCTTCATCTGTTTTTGTGTGGTGTAGATTCCCAGAAATAATTATAGATTCCTTTGTAAAAATTGAGAGGAGCAACTCCTTCTGTAGGAAATATGATTAAACCAAAAATCTTCTACAAAACAACACTCCAATATTGAAAAAAATATTCAGACATGATTCTATTAAGAATAATTTTTATATAACAGATGAAACTGACCTGGTTGCTCCATTTACCCAGAATGTAAGGCTGACCACCTGTGTTAAGCATATTAGTAATGCTCAGAGATTTAACATGAGGTTAGAAACATTATCAAGCCAAGTCTAACAGATGCCATGTCCTATTTTGAGTGCATTCGTGCTCTCTACTACCTAATACTCCCAGGGATTTAATGTATCCTACAGAAGAAATTTTTATTTGAAAACTCAGCACCATCCTTATTATATAAACAAGTAGGGCTGCATTAAATGCTTTGGCAAGCAGAAGGAGTATAGAGATTTTATGCTCCTGAGTGTGTAAGTAATTTTTGCTAAATATAAGTTGCTACATTCAATCAATATGTTGTTTCCAACTATTGAGAACATGTATCCTTTAAATTGATCATGAGATTATACATTTTCCCAGAAAATTCTGATCATCTTTTTTGAGAGCTCAGATGTCTACAATTTTAATGACCTTTCACTGTGTCAGTTTTCTTTGGACAATAATGTATGACAGCAATTTTGTCAACTCCCTAAATTTGGGTATAAAAACAAGGAATAGAGGGTTAAACTATAACCCTATATTATTATCAGATAAGCTTATTATTATCAGATAAGCTATAGGACACACCAAGAAAAGGCAAATAAATTTAGAGAAAGGATGAAAAAATGTGAAAACAGAAAAGGATGAAGAAAGCAAGGTAAGATGTTTTCCAAATGAAGAGAAATTTCCACGTTGCAAAATTCTGCCAACCATGGCCATGCTGGTTCAACAAAGATCTTTACAGTAATACATGATAATAATTCTCTAGTAAATTAGTTCTGACTCTGGCTGAACAAAGATGTCACATCAGAACTTTTAAAAAATTCATATTCCCAAATCCAGGATAGATTTCCTGAATCAGACCGCAGTAAGGAGGATCCTGGTAATTTGTATACATATATTTAAAGGCCCTTTAATTAAATGAATACTACTTAACATTGTTAAGAATCATAGATATAAAGCTACTGTGTTTAATTATGGAAGCAATCATTAGAAGAATTAAATACTGAAATAGTAAAAGTGAATTCTTCTGGGATATGTTTCCACAAAGTAGAAATGTAGGATAAGTGATTTACCTTTCTAATAACCCTGAGGGGTGGGATGGGGAGGGAGGTGGGAGGGGGGTTCAGGATGGGGGACACATGTATATCCATGGCTGATTCATGTCAATGAATGGCAAAAACCAATACAATATTGTAAAGTAATTATAGCCTCCAATTAAAATTAATCAATTAATTTTTACAAAAGCTAACAAAATTTAAAACAAAGCTCACCGTAACTCTTAAGGAAAGGGAGATCTCGGAAACATTGCTCTTATAGGCAGTTTTAAAGGAGTGAGTAGGTCAAAATAAAGAAACAACAGAAAGATATTGCCCACAGCAAACTCATCTGCTAATTCATGTAAATACTCTTACTCAGGATTGATATTTAGCTCTCACGACCAGTATAGCTATACTAAGTGTTAAAATATCTAAATATTTTCCTACTGATTAGTAGTGTATCCTCTTCTCTGACACCTAAAGCCTCCAGTTCAGTTCAGTTCAGTCGCTCAGTCATGTCTGACTCTTTGTGACCCCATGAATCGCAGCACGCCAGGCCTCCCTGTCCATCACCAACTCCCAGAGTTCACTCAGACTCATGTCCATCGAGTCAGTGATGCCATCCAGCCATCTCATCCTCTGTCGTCCCCTTCTCCTCCTGCCCCCAATCCCTCCCAGCATCAGAGTCTTTTCCAATGAGTCAACTCTTTGCATAAGGTGGCCAAAGTACTGGAGCTTCAGCTTTAGCATCATTCTTTTCAAAGAAATCCCAGGGTTGATCTCCTTCAGAATGGACTGGTTGGATCTCCTTGCAGTCCAAGGGACTTTCAAGAGTCTTCTCCAACACCACAGTTCAAAAGCATCAATTCTTCAGCGCTCAGCCTTCTTCACAGTCCAACTCTCACATCCATACATGACCACAGGAAAAACCATAGCCTTGACTAGATGGACCTTAGTCAGCAAAGTAATGTCTCTGCCTTTGAATATGCTATCTAGGTTGGTCATAACTTTCCTTCCAAGGAGTAAGCGTCTTTTAATTTCATGGCTGCAGTCACCATCTGCAGTGATTTTGGAGCCCCAAAAATAAAGTCTGACACTGTTTCCACTGTTTGCCCATCTATTTCTCATGAAGTGATGGAACTGGATACCATGATCTTCGTTTTCTGAATGTTGAGCTTTAAGCCAACTTTCTACCCATTTTCCCAAAACTAAAAAGTTAATGCCATACCAGCTATAGCAAGGGGTTGTCCCCAAGACCTCTGACTGACATGTATTTGGACTGGTTAGTGCCTTGGTGCTGCTGCTGCTGCTGCTAAGTCGCTTCAGTCGTGTCCGACTCTGTGCGACCCCATAGATGGCAGCCAACCAGGCTCCCCCATCCCTGGGATTCTCCAGGCAACAACACTGGAGTGGGTTACCATTTCCTCCTCCAGTGCATGAAAGTGAAAAGTGAAAGTGAAGTCCCTCAGTCGTGTCCGACTCTTCGTGACCCCATGGACTGCAGCCTACCAGGCTCCTCTGTCCATGGGATTTTCCAGGCAAGAGTACTGGAGTGGGGTGCCATCGCCTTCTCCGGTTAGTGCCTTATGTATGCTCAAAAATATGAGCATCCCTGCTTTCGTCTTATCCCTGCAAACTAATGGTTAACTGCACATGCTAGACCGAACCAAGTTCTAAATTCCCTTTAAAAAACAGTGGGGAAGTCTGCATACATTTCAAGCTAAAACTTAGAGTCATAGTCTGGAGACGTACAACAAAATGAAGGAATAAATGAACACATGAATAAATTATTTAATGAACAATATGAAAGAATTCTATCTGAGGAGGAAATCACATTTTCTCTGAAATACTGGTACCCAAAAGGGCAACCAAAAGCCAGACAGATATCTTGATTGTGTTGATAAAAGCTTGAGACATTTTTGTCTGTGAAGGACAGTGCCAGGGTCTATATAATTGCTTCAGAGCTCTGCCAACGAGCACCTCAGCAATCTCCTACAATGTACGCACAGCAAGAATGAATGCCAAAGGTTCAGACAGAGTACTCCTGGGGGATTGACTAGTATGCAGGCCCCAGCCCAGCTGCCAGCTTGATGCCCTCACTCTAATGATCACAAGGGGAAGCCTGGGTTTTATAGGCTTGTATTTGACCTTATAAAATTATAGAAAGATGAGCAGGCTCATGCCAAGTCTGAAATGTTTTCCATTTTAGTCACAAGTCAATGCCCCAAAAGATTTTTATACTGGCAGCTGAAGATATAAGCAAAGGAGAAAAATGTTTTATGGAGACTGCTGCGGCTTCTTGAAAATCTAGTTACTTTGGTCATATTCCTGTGGTCCAGTATAGCATTAGGTGTACAAGTAGTTCTAACTCAATTTATTTGGCCACTAATGTTCATTTGCTATATCATGTTGCTGAAAATTGCATTTGTGAGGTTTCTCCAAATAAGTTGTGAGCTTCTTAAGAGCTAAAAATATGTCTTCTGTCTTTATAGCCAGTGCAACTAACATTGGTGTCTGGCATATGGAAATTGTTCACCTAAAGCTGTGGAATTGAATGGGATGAAATGGGATCAAATGCAAATGAAAAAGAAGAAGAAAAGGAAAGAAATTATATTTAGGAAATTAATTACATTTTGCAAATTAAAATTATTTTTTTGCTTTTCTTCTTGATTGTCTAAATGGGGTATTATCTATAATCTCTTATCTCACAGAAAAAGCTTAAAATTATAGGATATTTTTTGAAAAATGCCTTGAATCTTTAAATGAAAGATATGGGGAGGCAAAATGCTCCCTCTCCCAAAGATGTCCATGCCCTAATCCCTGGAATTTGTGAATAAATTACATGGCAAAGGGGCAATGCAATTGTGATTAAGGTTACAGAGAAATCATACTAAATTATCTCCATTGGCTGAATCTAATCGCATGAGTCCTTAAAAGCAAGGAACTTTATTTGACTGAAGTTAGAGAGATTCCAAGTGTTAGTAGGACTCATCCCACCACTGTCGGAGAAGGCCACATGAAAAGTATAGTGAAGAAATGTGGGCAGCCTCTAGGAGCAAAAACCAGCCCCTGTCTAATAGCTGTAAAGAAACAGGAACCTCAGTCTTACAAAGAACTAAATTAAGTCAATGATGTGAATGAACTTGAACGTGGTTTCTTCCACAGAGCCTTTAGTAAGACAAATCTTACCCCTTTCACCATGGCAGCTGCTATCCTCCTAGTGAAGATAATAAAGTTCTCTCACATGGATTATGCCAACAGACCCCTCATGAGTTTCTTTGCTTTTATCCTTGAAACTCTATTCTCTATAGTCTATTCTTAACATAGCAACTGAAACAATATTTTAAGGGCTTGAATAAAGTTGAGTTATTTCTTTGGTTAAAGTCTTGCAGTGCCTCCCCATTTCACTCAGAGAAAAAGCCAAAAGCTTTAAACTGCCCAGAGGAATCATCATGAGCAACCCTCTCCATCTCGTCACCTGTGACCCTCCCTCTGGCTCATTTTGCTTAAGCCATATCGGTCCCCTTACTTTTGCTTGAATATCAAACTTGTTCTTACCTTAGCATTGGCTGCTGGTACACAGTGGGCATGTGATAAATGTTGAGTGAATGAAATATATGTTTAGAGTTAACTCATTTTCTTTACTGATGAATTTCTAGGACCTTTAATACACAGATTTGAGATTTTCCAGCCAAATATAGTGTGCAGTGTTTTCCATACTTATTTAAACACAGAACTCATTTGTTACATAATACCTGTTAACATCTCATAATACTTGGTCTTCCCTGGTGGCTCAGTAGGTAAAGAATCTGCCTTTACCTCCTCATGGGAGACCTGGGTTCAGTCCCTGGGTCAGGAAGATCCCCTGGAGAAGGAAATGGCAACCCACTACAGTATTCTTGCTGGGAGAATTCCATGGACAGAGGAGCTTGGTGGGCTACAGTCCATGGGATCACAAAGAGTCAGACATGACTGAGTGACTTCTTCACTTTCATAATACTTACATTTCACAGATTAAAAAGAAAAGCTACATCAAATCATTTTTTAGGTCCCTTCTATCTACAAAGCATATAATTTTGCCAGAAAAAGTTTTGCAATCTTAAATTAATAGGCATGGCCTATTGTTGCTATTTGTTCATTGATTTACTCTACTTTGAAAGAGTTAATGCATTCTCCACGTGACACATAAAGCCATCCAATCAGAGATTTGGAGAGGATGAATTTTACCTTCACTGATCTCACTTGTATGCTTTCCTCTGCTTTCAGCATATTTTGCTTCTGAAACCTGTAACATTCCAATTCATTACAGAGTTTTCAGATCCATTAGAGACCTTAGAGATGATGCCAAATATTGTCATTTTAAAAATGAAGAAATCTATTCAACAATTGGATTTTTCCCAGTCTCTGGCCACTGGAGCCCCGCTGATGCAGGACCCATCAATATGATCCAATATGTCCAGAATAAATAGTGAATTATCTATTACACTCCAAACTTACTCAGGTACATTTTTCACTTATTATCACATAATAAGTGGTATACCAAAATGTTTTCTGATCCCTCCTTCCTTAAAAAGCTAAAAACTTCACCTTAATTATGACACTAATTACATATTAGCATCTTCTGGAAATATGATTTTTCTCTGTGTAACTTATAGCAATTTACACATGAAAAATAAATCTCGAATGTCTATAAAACATGTCCTAATTAATATAATCTTTGCCACTTTACCATTTTTAGAGACTTCTTCCATTTTACAAAGAAAAATAAAACTTCCTCTTAGCCCTACTTCCATCTCACCTTTTCTTTGGCTGCATTTTCAGCAAATCTTGGAAGATCTGCTATGGTCTCTGCGTCAGCTTGGTTCTAGCAGAATCTATAACCTGCCTTTGGATATATTAAAACCAACAGTAATTTCAACATTTATGTCTCAAAATGCTGCTCCTTATGATTAATCTACTAATTTTTAAACATTTAAGATAATTTAGATGAATGTATTATTAACACCAACTTTCTCAGGAAATATTTTTAAAGAATACTAGGGGAAAAGATAGAGAAGAAATCTGATTCCCTTTAGAAATGCTCTTAAGCCTCTATTTGCCTTTTTGGGGGTCTGTGTCACAGATGAACAAAGTTATCTGTTTTTAAAGATTGTACCATCTAGTGGAGAGGGATGGAAAACTAAACAAATACCAAGAAGCAATCAGGTAGTGCTAAATACTGTAACAAAGATAAAACAAGATGATACACTTGAAAGGTTTGAGGAGCTATTTAGATCAGGCAATCAAGGAAAGCTGAGTGTCTTTAATGTGGATCTAAACCACGACATAGCAGGTCTTTTAAAAGAGGTAAGGAAAAAGCTCTCCAGAAGAGAAGAATATTCTTCAAAGGCTAAAAGTGGTCCTAAGCTTGGTGCCTTCAAATAAAAGAAGACAGGAGAGTGTGACTGTAGCTCATGAATGAAGCAGAATACAGTGAGAAAGGACAAGAGCGATCAGCAGAAGGCAGGCCATGTAGGGTCTGGAGGCCAGAAAAAGGGGTTTGAGTTTTATTCTAAGTGGATTGGGAAGTCATCAGAGAGTCTTAAGCAGGTATGTGATACACTCTTTTTAAAAAAGAAATTGCACTGGCTTCTGCGTGGAGATCGTCTAGCAAAAGGAAGAGATAAGAAGAAATTTTAGCAAATGGAGTCTGTCCAGTGCACCTCAAAATACACTGTGAAAGTAATTTTCTCTGTACCTAAGACTCCTGAGTTTGCCAAAATGAGAAGTTTAAGTCTAGGCATAAGTAATTTTAACTTGTTCTGCTTTTATCCCAAACATTAATAACTCATTTTGGAAAAAAAAAAAAGGGAAATTCTTGTAATGAGCATAATAATGAGTAACTTTTTATTACTGAAAAGATAGGAAATAATGGTCTCTTAATTTTGTATATTAGGTCTCCCATGTAGTTAAATCACCATCCTTATCACTACTGACCTCATCTCACAGACTCCAAGTTGCCTGTGGATACATGGTACTACGGATACCCGGCCCTACAAAAATCAAACTTAATTTTATAACATGTTCTAAGCACCCTGGAAGGTTCCAAAGAAACTGAAATATGTAAAGCATGTTTTACACTGATATATTTAAAACAGATAACCAACAAGGACCTGCTGTATAGCACAGGGAACTCAACTAAATGTTATGTGGCAGCAGGGACAGGAAGGGAGTTAGGGGAGAATGGATACATGTATATATATGGCTGAGTCCCTTTGTTATTCACCTGAAACTATCACAACATTGTTAATCAGCTATACCCCAATAAAAAATTAAAAGTTAAAAAAAAAATAAGGTATGTTCTCGGCTCACACAAAGTTCATAATTCAGTCATGGAGACAAGATCATAAACCAATAGCTGGGATAGAAAGTGTGTTTTGGGAAATACAATGAGGAAATAAATAACACTGCACAGCATGGGGAAGGGAGGAGGGGCGGAAAAATTATTCGGGAATTATTGAGAAGATGGGATAATTGAGTTCTGTCCAAAGAGCAGAAAACAAGGGTGGAAGGAATGGAATTCTCACCAGAAAAAATCAAACAGAAATTCTTAGATACTTTGAAAGTGCAAAGTATGTTATGGTAATAGCAAGTCCTGCTGTGGGGCTCAGGCTCAGGCCCACTCTTCATAACACTGAAGAAAATTAACTGAATTGTTGTAAATTAATTGTGAATAAAGTTTCGCAGTATCTGAGACAGGACGTTATTTCCTCCCTTCTCTTTAGGATAGTTCATATATTGTTGCTTTATAATTTAATAATTTCTTAAATGTTTTAAACTACATTATCTTATTTCTTGCCACGTGATGAGTAAAATTCACATTAATCTTTCTGTTAATGTATCTCCTTTTAAACTTATTAACATTGCATTCTAGTTTTAGTGTTGAGCGTGACATCTTTCATGTTTTATATTTTATTTTTTCAATAGCCAAAAATAAGTTTAGAACCACTCTGGGTTATCTGCCGTGTTGATGTTAAAATTATGTCTTCTTTCTGGATTTGTTTCCATAAAAGCCATTTATAGCTTATTGCCTCAGCAATCTTTGTCACAGGAAGAATTAATTTCTTTGAAAGGTTATGGTTTGAAAGATTCAAAATGATCACCACCTTGCCTATTTTAGTGTAATCATTACTTGTATGTGTGTGTTTATATATATATATATATATATATACATACTAAAAATATATTTTATGAATTATGAAATTTATGATCTTGGTTAGCCACTGAAGGATACTCTAGCATGTAAATTACTCACATTTTCTGACCTTGCCAAGGAATTAAGCGTTTTGCAAAATAGCTCAAATTAATGTTAACTGAGAATGAACCTAAATTACATCTGCTTCAAAAATTTAAAAATGCATATATAATGTCACATGGTTGTGAGTCTGTGCGATTTAAATTACCTCTTAATCAATTTTGCTAAAAACAGAATTCAGGGAAGGAAGCACCAACATAGCTCATCTGCTTCACAGGCTTCTCACTCTCATGTAGCTCCCTCTAAGGGCCAAACGAATTACTGCACCACAGTCCTGTGATCAGTACTTCATATGCACCTCCACTGTCTTCACAGCAAACCATGAGACAGGTAGGTCCCATTACTCTCACTGAGGAGATAAGAACACGGAGGTGTAAACAAATGACCTGATCTCACACAACTAGCACAGACTGACATCAAGATTTAGAACCAGGGACCTATAACTCAACCTCTCTACTAATGTGCTTTTTGCCATTGAAACTAATTTGAAGATGAAAGACTTCAGTGCACATAAACTGATAGTATAAGCATCAGGGATAAATAATGCACATTCTTTGTCCAGAAGAATAAAGCCTAATAGAAGCAAAATTTTTCTGGAAGAAATGTATACTGTTATACGTTTTATGTTCTAGGTGCTGTCTGGACACTTATACTATCTTTTTAGTCCTCAAAATAGCCCTATAATATGAGCATCATTATCCTATTATTGGGTTTCCCTGATGGCTTAGCTGGCAAAGGATCCACCTGAAAAGCAAGAGACCTGAGTTCGAAATCTGGGTTGGAAAAATCCCCTGGAGAAGAGAACAGCTACCCACTCCAGTATTCTGGCCTAGAGAATTCCATGCGATTGCAAAGAGTTGGACATGCTGCCACTGCTGCTAAGTCACTTCAGTCGTGTCCAGCTCTGTGCAACCCTGTAGATGGCAGCCCACCAGGCTCCCCCATCTCTGGGATTCTCCAGGCAAGAACACTGGAGTGGGTTGCCATTTCCTTCTCCAATGCATGAAAGGGAGAAGTGAAAGTGAAGTTACTCAGTCATGTCCAACTCTTAGCGACCTCATGGACTGCAGCCTACCAGGCTTCTCCGTCCATGGGATTTTCCAGGCAAGAGTACTGGAGTGGGGTGCCATTGCCTTCTCCAGAGTTGGACATGACTGAGTGACTTTCACTTTCACCCTATTATCAAATAACAAACCTGATTATAGTAAATTAAAGGCCACAGAATGAATAATGGAAAAATTAAGCATTCAGATCCAATTCCTTATTACTCTAAAGCCTCATTATTCTTTCCACTACAAACTGAGTGAGCTTTTGGTGGAAAGGCTTAGTTCAGTGTTCAGTCTTTCTACTCCCATCCCCAAGTTATTCGTCATATTAAACCATTGTAGAGCAACATGGAAGTCACTTGCATAATATGGAAAATCCAGGGATATTTGCTTACAAGAATCCCTCTGTTGTAGGCAGAATATACTTTCCCACCAAAAGAGATCCAAAGCCTAGTTCCTGGAACATGTGACTATTTCTCCTTACAAACCAGGGTGTGCTTTGCAGGTATGGTTAATGTAATGATTTTGAGATGAAGAGATTATTTTAGATTATCCAGGTAGGCCCAATATAAGCACAAAGGTCCACCATAACTCAAAATTGGTCATAGACGTAAAAGTAAAATCTAAAACTATAGTATTTCTAGTATAATATAAAAGATAAAACATATTTGACCTATGTAAAGATTGCTTAGATTCAATGCAAAAAGCATAATTCATAATAACAAATTGTTATATTCTACACATTGAAAAACATCACAATATGCTGAATGAAAGATGTCAGACAAAAATTAGTGCATACTATATGCTTCCATTTGTATAAAATTTTAGGAAATGAAAACTAATGTATGGCAGCAGAAAGCAAATTAGTGGTTGCCTGGGGATCAGGGTGAAAGTGAAAGTCGCTCAGTCATGTCCAGCTCTTTGTGACCCCATGGACTATACAGTCCATGGAATTCTCCAAGCCAGAATACTGGAGTGGGTAGGCTTTCCCTTCTCCAGGGGATCTTCCGAACCCAGGTCTCCTGCATTGCAGGTGGATTCTTTACCTGCTGAGCCACAAGAGAAGCCACAAGTGTAGGAGATAGGGAAAAAGAATTATGAATGGGCCACCAAGAAAGTTTTGGCAGCAATAGATACGTTCAGTATTTTAATCACAGTGATGATTTTACCAATACCATAATTTATCAAATTACAAAATTTTAATATGTGAAACTCATTCTATGTCAATTATACCTCAATAAATCTGTAAGAAAGTCAAGCAACATAATTCATTATCATAGGAGAATTAAAGAAAAAATAAATCGTTTCAATAGTTGCAGAAAGAACACTTCATGAAATTTAACACTCATTCATAATAAAAGGTCTCAGCAAACCTGGAATAGTAGTAGGAAACTTCTTGAATATGATAAAATGTATCAGAGGAAATCTATAGCCAACATCACATTCAATGGTCAAATATTAAGGCAAGGATGCCTCATCTTACTGCTTCTATTCAACACTGAACTAGAATGTTCTAACTTGTATAATAGGAAAGAAGAAGAAATACAAGGTAGAAAGCTTGAAAAGGAACATCGTAAACTATAATTACTCACAGATGATATGACAGGGAATGCTGAAAACTCTGTAGCAAACCAAAGAAAATTCTTAGCAAAAATAAGTAAATTTAGCAAGGGGCATCTAGTATAAAGAGATCTAGTTCAAGAGTTTTGGGGTTTTTCATTTCTTTCCTGGAAGAAATTTTGTATAAATGAAATATCTAGACTGAATTACTGTTCAGTATTCACTTCTTTTTCCTCAGTCCATGAGAGAAATATACTTTTCTGCTGCTTTAACATTACACCTGACCACATGACTTGTTTTGTTTAACCAGATGTTGGCCAGTGTGACACAGCGGAAGCTTGGAACGCATTTATGCAGGCGGGCTTGCATAAGGTCCTTGCATATGACCTTGCATGAAGGTCCACCATAATCAAAATTGGTCATAGACCTTTAAGTAAAAATCTAAAACTATAATATATACCTGGAACTTCTGCCATCACCATGAGAAAAGCCTGCACAGTTTGGGACACTAACCCAAGATAGAAAATGAAAGACACTTGCAGAAAAGTTTCCCCATCCTAACTGTGATAGACCCAACCTCAATCAGACATCCCCAGCCAACTCCCAGATGCATAAGCTAAATACCCAACAGTACCACTGAGATTTTGTGTTTGTTTGTTATGCAGCAAGAGCCAACTGATTTCCAGATGGTCTGCTTGGCTAAATGTTATGGAAAATTTTAGTATGCTCCAGAAATTAATCAGCAGGCAAAGAGATAAATGTTGTTGCGGAGTAAAGTATAAAACTGAGTCAATAGGATCTGTGGTCAATAGATTTTCAACAAGGGTGTCAGAAACATTCACTAAGGAAAAGGATAGTCTTTTCAACAAATGGTGCTGGGACAACTGGAGAGCTACATGTAAAACGACTAAGTAGGACCCTTACCTAATAACATATACAGAAAACATCCACTTGAAATGGGTCAATGATCTAAATATAAGAGCTTAAACTATGAAACTCTTAGAAGAAAATGTAGAGGTCAATCTTCATGAGCCTAGATCTGGAAAAGAATTCTAGATATGACACCAAAAGTACAAGCAACAAAAGAAAAATATAGACCAATTGGTCTTTATCAAAATTTAAAACTTTTGTGTTTCAAAGGATACCATTAAGAAAGTAAAAATCTTAAATTGGGGGAAACATTTGCAAGTCATAAGGAACTTAAATCTAGAATATATAAAGAACTCTAACAACTCACTTATGAAGACAACTCAGTTTCAAAATGGGCAAAGATCTGAATAGACATTTATTTCTCCAAGGAAAATAACACAGATAGAGAATAAGTAAATGAATAGATATTCACAGCCTAGGTTATCAGGGGAATGCAAAACAAGGCACAATGGGATACCACCTCACAAATAGTAGGATCAAAAGTTTAAATATCAACAAGTATCGGCAAGAATGTAAAAAAATCAGAGCACTAGTTTACTGCTAGTTAGAATGTAAAATGGTAAAACTGCTTTGGAGAACAATCTGACAGTTCCCCAAACAACTAAAAATAAAGATACCATATGACTCAGTAATTCAAATTCTAGAGAAATGTATATATATATATATATATATATCACCACATAAACATTTGTACATAAATGCTTATAGCATCATTACTCATAATAACCAAAAGGTAGAAACAATTCAAATGTCTATCAATGGATTAATGAATAATCAAAATTTTAAAAATACCAACAATGGAGGGCAAGCTGTGTGCTTTGTAAACCAGCTTGCATTCCTATTGAATTTGATGGAAATTGCCTTGTTGCTTCCAATATTTGCCACCACTAAGCAAAGGGTTTCTCCCAGAGCATGAGAAAAGAGATGATGAAGTCATTATAGGTTTACCAAACTGATTTTCCAGAATTGTAGGAAGTTTAGCCTTTTATTTTGAATTGTATTTTTAGAGCCTTAGCAAGGTATAAGTGACATGCAACAAACTGATTGTATTTAAACTCAACAATCTGATTAAGATTTGACATCGATACAAATCCATAAAACCACCACCACAGTCATAGTAATGAGCCTTTCCATCATCTTTTGGTTTACCTCATGCCCTTTTATAATGTCTCTCTCTCTACCATCTCTGCTCTTCAGACTAGCGTTGGTTTACTTTTCATTATCATAGATTAGCTTCCATTTTAGAATTAGATATAATTCTGCTCATGAAAAGTTCATTGTTTTTTTTCTTGGAGTAGCCTCACGTGGCTTACTCATTTTGCTGCTGCTGCTGCTTCTGCTAAGTCACTTCAGTCATTTTGGTAGTCATCAATAGTGCTTTAATGAGTAGTTTATTTTTCATATCGCTTAGAAGTATGACAGTCTGTGGATATACCACTATTTGTTTATTCTTTAGTTTTTCTCTACATATTTGAGTTCTTTCCAGTTTTTGATTGATGCAAATAAACCTTCTAAAGACATTTGAATGTAAATGCATAAATAAAATGAATATATAAACATGAACTATTATTTGACCATAAAAGGGAATGAAGTATTGATATATACTCTAACTTGAATGCATCTGTAAAACATTATGCTCAGTGAAAGAAGCCAGTCACAAAAATCCACATATTATATGATTCCATTCATATAAAATTTCAGAACAGGAAACTGTATAGAGATGTAAAGTAGATTAGTGCTTGCTTAGGGATGGGTGGTGGAAGGGATGAGGGAATAGGAAAGAGATAGCTAAAGGGTACAGAGTTTTTTAATATTTATTTACTTGGTTCCATCAAGTCTTAGTGGCACACGGACTCTCTAATTGTGCCACCTAGGCTGAGTAGTTGTGGTGTATGGGTTTAGCTTCTCCAAGGCATGGGGAATCTTATTTCTCCCACCAGGGATCGGACCCATGTCCCCTACATTGCAAGGCAGATTCTTAACCACTGGACCACCAGGGAAGTTCCTAGAGTTTCTTTTTGAGTGACAAAAATGTTCTAAAATTGACTGCGACAACCAATACATGACTGTCTGAATATACTAAAAGCCATGGTCTTGTAACACCTCAATTGGTGAATTGCATGCTATGTAAATTATATCCTTAAATAGCATGAATCATGTATATTACCATATGTGAAATAGATCGCCAGTCCAGGTTCAATGCATGAGACAGCGTGCTCAGGGCTGGTGCACTGGGATGACCCTGAGGGATGGGATGGGGAGGGAGGTGGGAGGGGGGGTTCAGGATGGGGAACACATGTACACCCATGGCTGATTCATGTCAATGTATGGCAAAAAACCACTACAATATTACAAAGTAATTAGCCTCCAATTAAAAAAATAAATTAAAAATTTTAAGCTATTTTAAAATATAATAAAACAGAAATTATCCTTGTCAGGATGAGAAAGTTTTAACTTTTTCTAACTAACTAAAGGAAACTTTTATGAAGAATTTGGAATTTCAGATAAGACTTGAAAATCTGAAACCAGACAACTTGATAAATGAAAGACTAGAAAGAATACTTAAATTGGCAGAGGAAAAACTGTTCTGGACATGCCTCAAAGGCAAAGAAACTTTGAGCATTTGTGGTGATGAAGAAGGAAATACAGAAAAAGCAATTCTCTGGCTTCACCATAGCACTAACCACACTATTGTATTATTATCTCTATATAATTCCACCCAAATTCTGTCTTTCAGAAAGTTATCACTTGCTTCAACAAGGATTAGGCTCTTATTAATTAACAAAGTAGGAGATCTTACCATATTATTACTATATTTATGTTCTGCAAAGCTTGAAGGAAGGCTCAGGGACCAGGTAAAAGGAATGTGTTGCACTTTAAATAATGGCAAACTGAATGATTCTGATGTGAATAGTATAAAAATACTCCAACGTTAAAACTACTATTCAAAGTCACGCGACTAATTGTCACATGCTGATGTCTGGTTCAGTATGGCAGATTGAGCATTGTTTGCCTCTCTGTGTTCTCAAGACTACCTTGAAATTTCAGTAAAAAGTTTATTGAAAATAATAAATCCATGCCAGCACTGAAAATGAGTATGTCATGTACATAGTAGAGATTTTGACACATTTCTGGGAGACAAAATTTGAATGGATCATTCTAATGGAAACACAAGAGCAAGGGAAATTTCAAGGAATAGAGCACAAGGGAGCCATCTTAAGGGTCCCAAATAGAGCCTTTAGGTCTAAGTTTTATTTGGACTTTGAATCAATTATCAATGCATTTAGTTAAAAACACTTTGGACTGTTTGGCTTCTCTCCAGTGCAGTCTAGCAGTTAGCTGGAACTTTTGTCTCCAGTTAGAATGTCAAAAATTTTCCTAGGTAGGCTCCAAGATGTTGTTGGTCTTAGAGTTGGGAAAAAGAGCAGATCCTAAGATAAATTTAGATTTCCACAGTAGATCTAGAATAAGAGTTTGGGTTTTGTTTGTTTGTTTATGGTTAAATGTGAGGGTTTCAAACCAATTTGCTTGTTCCTTACAAAATCATTATAGTAAAAGTTCCAAAAGGCATGAGGATGAGGACAGAGATAATGAATAGCAGGAAATAATAAACAAAAAAAATCCCAGATTAAAGGTAGTTTTTAATCTTCAGATTGAAAGTCCCTCCCGTGGGTCAAGGAGAATAAATGGGAAAAAGAAGAAAACCTACAGTTGTTAACATCCTGGTGAAATTTTTAAACTTTTAGGACAAAATTCCTTATAAAATGATTACTTATAAAATAAAATGAATAAGATCAGGATCAGATGTTCCAATCAGGTATAATGGATGCTAGAAGCCAGAGGAAAGATATCTTTGCTGCTGCTGCTGCTAAGTCACTTCAGTCGTGTCTGACTCTGTGTGACCCCACAGACGGCAGCCCACCAGGCTCCCCCTGGCGGGATTCTCCAGACAAGAACACTGGAGTGGGTTGCCATTTCCTTCTCCAATGCGTGAAAGTGAGGTCACTCAGTCATGTTTGACTGGTAGCGACCCCATGGACTGTAGCCTGCCAGGCTGCTCTGTCCATGGGATTTTCCAGGCAAGAGTACTGGAGTGGCTTGCCATTGCCTTCTCCGAAAGATATCTTTAGAGTTGTAAAAAAAATCATTTGGCATATAATTTTTTTTTCACTAACCAGGTTATCATCAAGAATGATCAAAATGAAATAATTTTCAGATCCGCATGTGCTGAAGAATTTATATCCCATTTCTCATTCTCTGAAAAAAACAAACAAATAAACAAAAAACAAAATCAAACTTAAACATATACATAGGCAGCATAAAGTTAGTGAGGCAAGATGGATAGCCTTTTCTAAAAAAAGTGGTGGAACCAAATCATAATACAATGAAAATGAATCCCATAATTATGGTCATGCAATTAGAAATGAATAAACTTATATTGCAACAGACAGTTAGAAGACTCTAGGAATCATATTTTCAGGATAAAAGTATATTCCACTAGGCAACTGCACTTCAGAAACTGGAAAATTTTAAAACATAATAAAGTGAATTATCTCTTTAGCCAATAAGAAGGAAAAACAAACCGAAACTCCAAAAAAAAGTGTATTTGAAAATAATGATCCAAATATGAAGTTAACTAAAATGTGATGTGAATTAAGCAACTGATAGACTTAAGAAAATTTATCTGAACTTTGCTCTTAAAACATTATCCTTAGAGAAGCATATGGATAGCGGCATTGGTTTAGGGTTTCTCCTGTATATCTGAAAAATTTCACGCAACAATACTTTCACAAATGGTGGTTAAAGTACTGCTTAAAATATTAGAATCAACCTACAGATTGCAAATATTACAACCTTGCTAATGAAGAAGCAATGACAAACATTATGAAGAGATGAGAGGAAAATATCAAGAAACTGTAAGAGAGTTAATTGCCCAATTTTTGATAATTATCATAATTAGACAATATCTAGTTGGGTTAATCAAGAGATTTAAATCTAGTGTTAAATATTGAGAGAGTAATCATGAGTATTAAAGTAGCAATATTGAGAAAAGGGACATAAAGAAGGAGATGTAGAGAAAGTACAGTTGGCTCATTGTATCCATAAGTTCTATATCCAAGGATTCAACCAACCAGAGATGAAAAATATTCAAAAAAAAAATCCCAAAAGTTCCCAAAGAGCAAAATTGAATTTGCTTTACACTTGGCAAAGTATAAGTAATCTAGAGGTGATTTAAAACATTTGGGAGGATGTGCATAAATTACATGCAAATACTACATCATTTCATATAAGGGACTTGAGCCTCAGTGTACTTCGGTGTGTGTGGGGTTGTCCTGGAACCATTGCCCAGGGGGTTGGGGACAACTGTACACCAATTCCTCATCTTCTATGGTAAGGTACTGTCTAACTCAGCAATACGTGAACTGTGAACTTCCAGATGTTCAAGCTGGTTTTAGAAAAGGCAGAGGAACCAGAGATCAAATTGCCAACAGCTGCTAGATCATGGAAAAAGCTAGAGAGTTCCAGAAAAACATCTATTTCTGCTTTCTTGACTATGCCAAAGCCTTTGACTGTGTGGATCACAATAAACTGTGGAAAATTCTGAAAGAGATGGGAATACCAGACCACTTGATCTGCCTCTTGAGATACCTGTATGCAGGTGAGGAAGCAACAGTTAGAACTGGACATGGAACAACAGACTGGTTCCAAATAGGAAAAGGAGTACGTCAAGGCTGTATACTGTCACCCTGCTTATTTAACTTCTATGCAGAGTACATCATGAGAAACGCTGGCTGGAGGAAGCACAAGCTGGAATCAAGATTGCTGGGAGAAATATCAACAACCTCAGATATCAGATGACACCACCCTTATGGCAGAAAGTGAAGAAGAACTAAAGAGCCTCTTGATGAAAGTGAAAGAGGAGAATGAAAAAGTTGGCTTATAGCTCAACATTCAGGAAATTAAGATCATGGCATCTGGTCCCATAACGTCATGGCAAATAGATGGGGAAACAATGGAAACAGTGACTGACTATTTTTCTGGGCTCCAAACTCACTGTAGATGGTGATTGCAGCCATGATATTAAAAGACACTTACTCCTGGGAAGGAAAGTTATGACCAACCTAGATAGCACATTAAAAAGCAGAGACAGTACTTTGCCAACAAAAGTCCATCTTGTCAAGTCTATGTTTTTTCCAGTAGTCATGTATGGATATGAGAGCTGTACTGTGAAGAACGCTAAGCACCAAAGAATTGATGCTTTTGAACTGTGGTGTGGTAGAAGACTCTTGAGAGTCCCTTGAACTGCAAGGAGATCCAACCAGTCCATTCTGAAGGAGATCAGTCCTGGGTGTTCATTGGAAGGACTGATGCTGAGGCTGAAACTCCAATACTTTGGCCACCTGATGCGAAGAGCTGACTCATTGGAAAAGATCCTGATGCTGGGAAAGATTAAGGGCAGGAGGAGAAGGGGATGACAGAGGATGAGATGCTTGGATGGCATCACCGACTCGATGGACATGGGTTTGAGTGGACTCCAGGAGTTGGTGATGGACAGGGAGGCCTGGTGTGCTGCGGTTCATGGGGTCCCAAAGAGTTGGACATGACTGAGAGACTGAGCTGAACTGAAATGAACGATGATAAGTCAATAAATATAAGTAGGTTACTAGAGTCCCAGTAGTAACTGCTAATAGCATTTGAAACAGAAATGTTTCAAAGTTAAAAGTTAAATTTCTGGGGAGTGTAACTGAGGTTGAGAGTGGGGAAAAAAGGACAGACTTTTACATTTCTTTCCATATCTTTCTCTACTATTTTAATTTTTTTAATTTTAATTATTTGTTTTAACATAAAATAATAACTAGTGTTTTGTCCCCTTGAACTGTGTATTTCCAGTGTCTCACATATAGCTGTTATTTAAAAATGGAAAAAAAATGTTTTCTTAACCTAGTTGTCTAGATAAAATTGATGGGTTGTTCTTTTATGCACTGGAATAGAGTGGTGAACAGATAGATTTGCTTTCATGAAAAGTCTTTGCTTTCTTATAATTTATATTCTGTATTCAGGAACTAATAAAAAAAGCAGATAAATAGACAATGTAATTTCAAAAATTTATCATTGCTATAACGTGACAGAGTGACTGGGATGGAAATGACCAGTTGAAATTGCGGAGGAGAAAACAGGTAAGAATTCTTTAAGGAGACAATATTCAACCCAAATTCTGAGCAAAAAGATATGAGGTAGACTGTCCCAGTTAGGTGGAAGAAGAAAGACAACAGGCCTAAGAATGGAAAGCGCTTAAGGAACCCAAAGACAAAAAGATGACCGGTATCACTAGAGCACAGAAAAAGAGGAACCGTAGGAGTGAAGTGGTTCTTATTACTGATTTTCAGAATCATTCTATGCTGGTGTGTCCAGTTGTGATTTACGAACATTCTGGTGAGACAGATTACCTTTCTTGATAGAGAGGACAAGATGGGATTTAGGAACATGCTCATCTCCTTAGCAACACAAATACTACCCTTATTGGATACAAGGATTGGGGACTCTCTGGTTTACTCAATACTGTATCTCCAGTACTTGGCTGATAGCAGGCATTCAGTTACTGTTGATTAAATCAGGGGAACCATCTCTGAAGTGTATATTTTAATTTTGTATTATAATTTTGGAATCACATACTGCATTTCCCCTGGAGGAGTGCATGAAAATCCATTTAAAGTATTCTTGCCTGGAAAATCCCATGGAGAGAGAAGCCTGGGAGGCTACAGTCCATAGGGTTGCAAAAAGTCGGACATGACCAAAGTGACTTAGCACACACGTATACTACATTTTATCTATTTGAGAACTATTACTGGGTTTCTTTTTATTACAAATACTGTGTTGAGTACTAGAGATATAAAGATGAGAGTCCATTCTATAATCTACCTAATGTATTAGCGTTTATAACATAATTGTAGCTTAAAAACATTTGTACAACGACTACAGTATCATTAAACCACTATGCATGAAGAACAAAATGTTAGATTGACATGAAAAGGCACTTCAATGAATTACAAAAACGGGAGTCTTATAACTAGTGCAATACCCATTTCTGTCCCTTCAAGACTGAATTCTGATTATTATTTGATCATTTTCCACCGTACTGCACATTCAACAGTTCTCATTGCTATGGTCACTAAACAATATTCATTTCCAACTGTGGTTGGGCTGACAGCTGTCTCTGAAAAGCTAGAACAGATTTTTTTCCTTAATCAAAGTCAATGCAAAATGTGATGATTTCATTTTAAAATAAATTTGGATAGCCACAAATAATTTTTTTTTTAATTTGGGTACAGCTGGTCTGACCACCCTCATAGAGTGAGTTTGAAAATCGCTTTAATTCTTACCTGTTTATAGAGTCAGAGAAAGAAGAACAAAATTTGTACTAACTGAAAATTAGCTAAGGCTTCAGAGAGGTTATATATATAAACACCTCAGGATGGTGACTTAAGTAGGATGAGAAGAAAGAAATGTTGACGTGGTAGACATTTGTGTCCTGGTTGTTCTTCTTTTTAAACTATATCTTTAAATATTATAGTCAATGGAAGATTATACCACCCACCAACAAACTGACACAGTTTTTAATAGATATAGGGCTAAGGGAAACATTCATGACGTGGATGCTCATGCTCACTCACTTCAGTTGTGTCTGACTCTTTGCAACCCCATGGAATGTAGCCCACCAGGCTTCTCTGTCCATGAGATTCTCCAGGCAAGAATGCTGGAGTGGGTTGTCATGTCCTCCTCCTGGGGATCTTCCCAGTCCAGGGATCTAACCTGCCTCTCCTGCACTGCAGGCAGATTCATTATTGCTGAGCCACTGTGGAAGCCCTTGCCATGTGGATAAAAACAATCATAAAAATGGAAATGCCATTTGATCTACAAATTCTTTCAAAGCTATCCTAAATGCTTCTCAAACTTCTCCATTAAAAAATCTCTGATGATACAAGTAAATGGGAAAAGTGAAGTCGCTCAGTTGTGTCCAACTCTCTGCGACCCCATGTACTGTATCCTGCCAGGCTCCTCAATCCATGGGATTTTCCAGGCAAGAACACTGGAGTGGGTTGCCATTTCCTCACCTTTCCACTTAACCTCACCTGCTAGCTTCCTCACTGTCAAAGTGACCTGCTGACAGCTTGACATTTCTTTGAATTTCCAGTTTTATACTCAAAATGTGTACATGCTTTACAATGTACTCGACTACAAAACTGCATATATCAAACACAAAAAATGAAAAGTTTATTCTATGACTTCCTGTAAAATTAAGGTCACCTGGAAAAATGTAGTTTCCCTTTAGTTAGAACCAGAATAAGAATACAATTAGGCAAGTGCACAAAGATATGCCAACAAGGGTAGAAATGGCAGTGCTCCCATATTTGAACTAAAACTTAAATGATGCACATCTGCCCAGTGGAAGACTGGTCTAATAATTTATCATGTGGATTGCTACACTCCTCTGGAAAACTTAAGTGAGAATGTATATTAATAAAAAAATAGGGATGATCATGACATAGTCTCTAGATTTAAAAAAAATGAAACAATTCAAAGAGCTGATCCCATTTAAAAAATATATGTGCCTGTGTATGTCTATGTATCTCCCCAATTAAAAAAGATACTTATCCCATTAGGCTATTTCAGTAGAATCTGGATTCAGAGAATTAGAGTAGAAATATTTTAAAGTAATATATTTAAATATTAAAGGACGAACTTAAACTAGCAAACTAACTGCTTATCTATACACTGATGTGTTTTCAAAATACATTGATAATTTGTGTGATTTTTATGCAATATTTTGCATATATGATTAGAAGAATATATGTATATATATATATATAATGCTATCAATAGCTATCTTGCAGTATGCTAGCTATCTTGTAGTATGATATAATGGGTACATTTCATTTATTTTCCTTTTTTGCTTATTTTCTGATTTCTAGAAAGATTATAAATTACATGTGTAAATAATGAAAAATGTACTATTTTCCTACTGATGCCACATTACTAAATGTTGAATTTGTTTTAAAAGTCCATAAGAATATAGAACAGCAACAGCTTTCATTTTCCTTCTCATATTTTTCCATTTCAGAAACTCTCAAGACACTGGGACTCTGTAATAACCTAGAGGGGTGTGTGAATCAGAGGGAGGTGGGAGGGAAATTCAAGAGAAAGGGGACATATGTACACCTATGGTTCACTTATGTTGATGTATGACAAAAATCAAAACAATATTGTAAAGCAATCATCAATCAATTAAAGATAAACTAAAATGCACACACACATACACACAGCTCCCAGACAATGGAATCTTACAGTTCACACTCTCCTCTCCTTCTCAATAACTTCAGCCATGGTCTCTCTCAAAGAGAGAACTTTTTCTAAAGTAATATTACTGTTTTATACCTATGAAATCATCAAGATTGTGTTCTTCAGCACAAAATAGGAATTAAAGAGGTCTGATTGACTACCTAGAAGTTTATATTGTTTGGTAACGTTTTGTGACAGTGAGCAAGTGATTCTTATACGTCAAAATGTGGTTGGCTGGTAGAAGATAAAAACTTTATAGGGAAAATGAATGGTAAGCATGAATATGATTAGAGATACTGTACCTTTTCTGAGCAAAGAAATAAGGTATTCTCAAAACCAAGCCTAGTGTCTGGGGGAGCTATAGCCACCCAGAATGGGTGTGCCATTTCTAATCTGCACAAAGGCACCATGTGGGCTACAGGTAAGCCTGTATCTGCATCTTGGAGGGATTAAACAACCTGCCCAAGATTCATTCAGAAATTAACTATCTTTCTCTGCTAATCAAATTTCTTCTAATTAACTTTGCATGCCATTATAATATATTAAAATAGGCTTCAAGGCATTGTTAACACAGTAGTCCCAGAACACTTTGCAAACACAAGTTCATTGATTTCCAGTCTCACTCTTAAATACTTTCCTAGTTTTATTTTGGTTTTTTCTTTATTGAACAGCTTACAGAGTTTGCTCGTCACAAGTTAATACAAATCTTCAATAAAGTAAAGGGCTTTATAAATCATCAGGCTACTTTAAGCTATATAAATATGTGAATATCAATTATAGAAGTAGATGGAAAGACAAGTAAATATTATCACAAATTTATTAAAAGTGATGTTTCTGAATGATTTATTTGTAAACTTTGGTCTCATATATTTCATTAATTTATTTATTAAATATAAATTTATTTATTTTAATTGGAGGTTAATTACTTTACAATATGGTATTGGTTTTGCCATACATCAACATGAATCCGCCACGGGTGTGCACGTGTTCCCCATCCTGAACCCCCCTCCCTCCTCCCTCCCCATACCATCCCTCTGGGTAGTCTCAGTGCACCAGCCCCAGGCATACAGTATCATGCATCAAACCTGGACTGGCAATTAGTTTCTTATATGATATTATACATGTTTCAATGCCATTCTCCCAAATCATCCTACCCTCTCCCTCTCCCACAGAGTCCAAAAGACTGTTCTATACATCTGTGTCTCTTTTGCTGTCTCACATACAGGGTTATCATCACCATCTTTCTAAATTCCATATATATGCGTTAGTATACTGTATTGGTGTTTTTCTTTCTGGCTTACTTCACTCTGTATAATAGGCTCCAGTTTCATCCACCTCATTAGAACGGATTCAAATGTATTCTTTTTAATGGCTGAGCAATACTCCATTGTGTATACGTACCACAGCTTTCTTATCCATTCGTCTGCTGATGGACATCTAGGTTGATTCCATGTCCTGGCTATTATGAATGGTGCTGTGATGAACATTGGGGTACACGTATCTCTTTCAATTCGGTCTCATATATTTTATGAGATATTTATATTCTTGAGCTTCAGCAGTCACTGAGATGATACTTTTATTTTGCGATTTATAAATCTCTGAGGCCTCTTAAGAAATGAAGAATTGAATATGAATGTCTATGAAACTTTTGCTTGCAGTTTGACCTTTATACTCGCCCTTCATCTTACATGGATTCATCAAAAATCTGGAAGGTGAGGCACCTCACCTTCCTTCAAGCTGTGTAGATGCCTCCTCCATTCTCTGGGATTCCCTCTTTGAGGGGCCTCATCATGCTGCTGCCTCTGATCATTTGTTTACTTTTCTGTCATCCCCCAAAATAAGTCCTGGAGAGGAGAGAGCTTGCCTTTATTTTTGTATTCATGACATCTAACATGTAGGGGATAAGCAGTGAATGTTTGCTAAATAATTATCTTGAGTGGAAGAGAAGACAACGTGCAGTTTGTTCATATAGAACTAAAATCATAAATGAGTGGACTTTAAATGCCCTTATCCAGAAATCTACAGAAGGTATCAATCAGACAGACAAAAGATCAGAAGACCGATACACAGACAGTGACTGGTGGAGACAGCTCTTAACCTGCTTTAACTACTTAAGAGGAATCTATCACAACACTATGGAAAGGGAAACGGAAGAGATGAAATCATGGACTGAATGTGATGCAAAATGAAGGGGAAATGTATAGGCAAATACACGTGGGTGTGGGCTCATTCACTTCAGTCATGCCTGACTCTTTGCAACCCTATGGACTGTATAGCCCAGCAGGCTCCTCAGTCCATGGGGTTCTCTAGGCAAGAATACTAGAGTGGGTTGCCGTGACCTCCTCTAGGGCATCTTCCTGACCCAGGATCAAACCCATGTCTCCTGCGTCTCCTGCACTGCAGACAGACTCTTTACAACTGAGCCACCAGGGAAGGCCCAGGCAAATACATATGTAGAAGCAATAAAAACATCTATAACCATGTCTCCAGTCTAGTAAACTTAAAAGGAGGGACCATGAACTAAGAGTCTGACAGCATAGGTTTCAGTCCCCTTTTTCATTCCCTGTTGTTACTAACTCTCTTCTCTTCCAAGATATAAACAGACAAGCTGAGCTTCCCATGCATCAAACTTCCCACTGGTAATACAGGGAGATTTAACCAAAGCTAAATTTAAACCTTTTAAGAGTTATAAGAATTTTCACTGCTAGAAGTCAATATTCCAGGAGGGGGCAGCATTTACTCATAATAGGGAAACCAAGAAAGTTTTCAAAGCAGTAAAGGTTGAGAAATTGGATGAAAGGAACACTTTACACTCTTTCTTGAATTTAGCGTGAGTACATAAGCATGTCAAGGGTAGGAAAGTGGGTGGACATCTGGTGTCTGCTCTGCTGTGTGGGCATTTAATAAGGAACAAGTCAAACAGTTCTGTGAGAAAGAGATCATCCCTCTTATTCACTAATTCTTGAATCCTTGATGGTGAGTGCAGTTTCTGGCACATGGTTATTGCTTATTAAATGAATGATTGATGACAAACATTTTAATGGAGGTGGAATAGATTCGTTCCCAGGCAGAGAAGGTAACAATCTGGGTCAAGAGGACCTGTTCAGTTCCTCAGGAAGCCCATCACTTATATGAACTCCCCCAAAGTAGCCTTAATTGCTTTGTTCCAAAACTAAGCAAATGGGAGCGGGAGAGGAGCCTTAAAGAACACCTTTTCCACTTGCTTCTTTTTTCATATGAGAAAATAAAGCTTAGAGAAGGTACTATTTTCCCGAAGTACTGCTGACTAGTCACAGAACAGGGTCTAGAAGCTCTTCTCCATGGCCCCTGTGTAGTGCTCTCTATGGGTCGACTATTCTTTTAATAAAATTATCCCCACCCACTCACGGTCTGTTGCAGCTTTTTTAAACAGACTTTATTTTTTTAGGGCAATTTTAAATTCATACAAAAGTTGAACTTAAAACTTAGAATTGAAAAAGAACTTAATTTAGTTCTTTAGTTCATGCCTTTGATGTACCTAAAAAGTCATGGCTAAAATTCAGGATCTATATTTTCTCCTATGTTATCTTCTAGGAGTTTTATAGTTTTTTAGTTTACATTTAAGTCTATTATCCATTTTGTGTTAATTCTTGTGAAGGGTATAAACTCTCTGTTTATATTCATTTTTTTTGCATGTGAGTGCCCAGGTGTGTCCAACTTTGTGACCCCATGAACTGTAGCCCACCAGGCTCCTCTGTGCATGGAATTCTCTAAGAGAGAATACTGGAGTGGGTCGCCATTCTCTTCTCTAGGGGATCTTCCTGACCCAGGGATTGAGCCTGGGTCTCCTGCCTTCTTAGCATCTGAGTCTCCGAGGAAGCCCTGATTTTAGCATAACTTGTTGAAAATACAATCTGTGCTACACTGTATTGTCTTTGCTTCTTTGTCAAAACTCAGTAACCCATGTTTCTGTGGGCCTGTTTCTGGGTTCTCTATTCTGTTCCATTGATCTATCTTTCACCAATACCACACTATTTTGGTTTGTGTAGATTTAGAGCAAGTCTTGAATTTGGGTAGTGTCATTCCTCCAACTTTGCTTTTCTTCATCAATATTGTGTTGGCTAATCTGGGTCTTTTGCCTACTGATATAAACTCTAGAGTCTGCAAAATACCTTTCTGGGTTTCTCATTGGGATTGCATTGAATCTACAGATCAAGTTAGAAAGAATCGATAACTTGATGATATTGGGTCTATCCATGAATGTAGGATATTCATTTAGGGCTTCCCTCATAGCTCAGTTAGTAAAGAATCTGCCTGCAATGCAGGAGACCTGAGTTTGATTCCTAGGTTGGGAAGATCCCCTGGAGAAGGAAGTGGCAACCCACTCCAGTATTCTTGCCTGGGGAATCCCATGAACAGAGGAGCCTGGCAGGCTACAGTCCATAGGGTTGCAAGAGTTGGAAGCAACTACCACCATGAGTATAGACCAACTCCTTTTTTTCTTTAATTTAAATTTGTTTATTTTACTTGGAGGCTAATTACTTTACAATATTGTATGACTAACAAACACATGAAAAGATGCTCAACATCACTCATTATCAGAGAAATGCAAATCAAAACCACAATGAGGTACCATTTCACACCAGTCAGAATGGCTGCGATCCAAAAGTCTACAAGCAATAAATGCTGGAGAGGGTATGGAGAAAAGGGAACCCTCTTACACTCTTGGCGGGAATGCAAACTAGTACAGCCACTATGGAGAATAGTGTGGAGATTCCTTAAAAAACTGGAAATAGAACTGCCTTATGACCCAGCAATCCCACTTCTGGGCATACACACCAAGGAAACCAGAATTGAAAGAGACACGTGTACCCCAGTGTTCATCGCAGCACTGTTTACAATAGCCAGGACATGGAAGCAATCTAGATGTCCATCAGCAGATGAATGGATAAGAAAGCTGTGGTACATATACACAATGGAGTATTACTCAGCCATTGAAAACACCAACTCTTAATTTATAAATTTAGTTGATTTTTCTCATCAGTTTTGTATTTTGCCTCTAAAACTCTCATGTATATTTTGTTAGATTTATACCTAAATATTCACTGAGGTTTCAATATAAAGGTTTTGTTTTTAATTTCAAATTTTACTTGTTCATTGCTGGGGATATAGGAAAGAAACTGACTTCTGTAAGTTAATTTTGTGTCCTGCAAACTTGCTACAATTGCTTATTAACTCCAGACAATTTTTGGTCAATTCTTTTGGATTTTCTACATGAACAATCAAGTCACCTGCAAACAAAGACATTTTATTTCCTCCATCACAATTTGTATACCTTTTACTTCCTTTTTTATCTTAATGCAACTTTCTCAATTCATTCTCCCCTTTCCTCCCTCCCCTGTGCCCACATGTCCATTCTCTACATCTGCACCTCCTTTCCTTCCCTACAAATAGGTTCATCTTAATGTATTAGCTAGGACTTTTAGCACAATGTTAAAATAAAATGGTGACTTTTTTTCCCACTGTGAATGAGTATTCAGTTCAGTTCAGTTGCTCAGTTGTGCCTGACTCTTTGTGACCCCATGGACTACAGCACTCCAGGCACCCCTGTCCATCACCAGCTCCCAGAGTTTACTCAAATTCATGTGCATCGAGTCAGTGATGCCATCCAACCATCTCATCTTCTGTCGTCCCCTTCTCCTCCCACCTTCAATCTTGCCCAGCATCAGGGTCTTCTCCAATGAGTCAGTTCTTCACATCAGGTGGCCAAAGTATTGGAGTTTCAGCTGCAGCATCAGTCCTTCCAATGAATATTCAGGTCTGATTTCCTCTAGAATAGACTGGTTGTATCTCCTTGAAGTCCAAAGGATTCTCAAGAGTCTTCTCCAACACCACAGTTCAAAAGCATCAATTCTTTAGTGCTCAGCTTTCTTTGTAATCCAACTCTCACATCCATCTATGACTACTGGAAAAACCATAGCCTTGACTAGACAGACCTAACTTCTATGCAGAGTACATCATGAGAAACGCTGGACTGGAAGAAACAAAAGCTGGAATCAAGACTGCCGGGAGAAATATCAATAACCTCAAATATGCAGATGACACCACCCTTATGGCAGAAAGTGAAGAGGAACTAAAAAGCCTCTTGATGAAAGTGAAAGAGGAGAGTGGAAAAGTTGGCTTAAAGCTCAACATTCAGAAAACGAAGATCATGGCATCCGGTCCCATTACTTCATGGGAAATAGATGGGGAAACAGTGGAAACAGTGTCAGACTTTATTTTTGGGGGATCCAAAATCACTGCAGATGGTGATTGCAGCCATGAAATTAAAAGACGCTTACTCCTTGGAAGGAAAGTTATGACCAACCTAGATAGCATATTCAAAAGCAGAGACATTACTTTGCTGACTAAGGTCCATCTAGAAGGCTAAGATTAAGGCTATGGTTTTTCCTGTGGTCATGTATGGATGTGTGAGTTGGACTGTGAAGAAGGCTGAGCGCCGAAGAATTTATGCTTCTGAACTGAGGTGTTGGAGAAGACTCTTGAGAGTCCCTTTGACTGCAAGGAGATCCAACCAATCCATTCTGAAGAGATCAGCCCTGGGATTACTTTGGAAGGAATGATGCTAAAGCTGACTCCAGTACTTTGGCCACCTCATGTGAAGAGTTGACTCATTGGAAAAGACTCTGATGCTGGGAGGGACTGGGGGCAGGAGGAGAAGGGGACGACCGGGGATGAGATGGCTGGATGGCATCACGGACTCGATGGACGTGAGTCTGAGTGAACTCCAGGAGTTGGTGATTGACAGGGAGGCCTGGCATGCTGCGATTCATGGGATCGCAAAGAGTCGGACACGACTGAGCGACTGAACTGAACTGAATGTCTCTGCTTTTTAATATACTGTCTAGGTTGGTCATAACTTTTCTTCCAAGGAGTAAGTGTCTTTTAATTTCATGGCTGCAAGTCACCATCTGCAGTGATTTTGGAGCCCCAAAAGTAAAGTCTGTCACTGTTTCTATTGTTTCTCTGTCTTTTTGCCATGAAGTGATGTCTCTGCTTTTGCATATGCTGTCTAGGTTGGTCACAACTTTTATTTCAAGGAGCAAGTGTCTTGGATTGTTTCAATTTCTTTTCTACATCTATTACAAAAATTTGATTTCAAATGTTGAACTATCTTTGCACATGTGAAATAAATCCTCTTTGGAAAAGGTATAATTTTTTTTGGGGGGGGGGCTATACTGCCCAGATCACAACACCTTAGTTCCTTGACCAGGTATCAAACCCCAGGCCCTGGCAGTGAAAGTGTCAAATCCTAACTACTTGACCACCAGGGAACTTCCTATAAAATTATTTTTACACTCTGTTGGATTCAGTTTGCTAGTTTATTTTTAGACAGGTTACCAGGCTCTCCAATGTATTTATGGCCTCTTTCTCTAAAACTAGGGTAATACTCTTTGCACCAGATATTTTTCTAAAAGTCCTGTGCCACCAATGTGCAGGAATGATGAAAATCCATTAGTTCAGGGGCTAAGGCTGATTTTGAATCCAGCTCTGCCACTCCTCAACTACACAGACACACAGACCTGGGCCATTCACCTTCCTGAGGACTTCATTCATTGTTTTACTATGGAATTACTAAGGACACCCAAAAATGGCACTTAAAAGCAAAATTCTAATTAGATCATTAAATTATTTTATGTCTGTTGAGATGATGTATGTGTAAGCACTTCTTTTTCCTCTCTTTCTTGATATACTGAGATTGCACTTCCCCAAAAGCATCATCAATCAAGTCTTGCTGTGTATTCTCTTTTCTAAAAAACTTGAGCCATGGTGTTCATTTAAAGAACCACTATTATGAGGAACAGCATCACAGTATTTTTTTTTCATTCATTTTAAGTTGTTGACTCTTCATCAAGGTTATCCTTATGAAACAATTTTATTCAGGTGAAATCACGTTAAAAGGGACACCGAGTACAGCTTAGAGGAAAAAAAATACATTCCAAAGAGCAACGACAATATTAAAGATTTGTCTATAATGGAATAGGTACCTCTTCGGTTTCAGGTATTCCTCTGCTTTAGCAATCATCTGACTGCTCCTAACATGTCCCATGGAGTTCCCATTAGAAGCCTCCTTTAAGATACTGTCCAGTCACCTTGAGGTGGGTGCCTGGCCATCAGTTCAGTTCAGTTTAGTCGCTCAGTCATGTTCGACTCTTTGTGACCCCATGAATCGCAGCACACCAGGCCTCCCTGTCCATCACCAACTCCCGGAGTTCACTCAGACTCACATCCATCGAATCAGTGATGCCATCCAGCCATCTCATCCTCTGTCATCCCCTTCTCCTCCTGCCCCCAATCCCTCCCAGCATCAAGGTCTTTCCCAACGAGCCAGCTCTTCACATCAGGTGGCCAAGGTATTGGAGTTTCAGCTTCAGCATCAGTCCTTGCAATGAACACCCAGCACTGATCTCCTTCAGAATGGACTGGTTGGCTCTCCTTGCAGTCCAAGGGACTCTCAAGTCTTCTCCAGCACCACAGTTCAAAAGCATCAATTCTTGGGTGCTCAGCTTTCTTCACAGTCCAACTCTCACATCCATACATGACCACATAACACACACATATACACAGGCACATATCATATGTGGAGTAGAGCAGCTCTCCATTTCACATTTCCTAAAGTCAAAAGTCATGGCTTCTTGATCTTCATCTTTTGCAGATCTTTTCATGAAATAGGAATTACATAATCACAGATTGAATTGTATTCTTTCAGTTAAATAAATTTATCCCAAATAAAAAGGCCCTGCTAAGTCGCTTCAATCGTGTCTGACTCTGTGCGACCCCCGAGATGGCTACCCACCAGGCTCCCCTGTCCCTGGGATTCTCCAGGCAAGAACACTGGAGTGGGTTGCCATTTGCTTCTCCAATGCATGAAAGTGAAAAGTGAAAGTGAAGTCTCTCAGTCGTGTCTGACTCCTAGCGACCCCATAGATTGCAGCCTACAAGGCTCCTCCGTCCATGGGATTTTCCAGGCGAGAGTACTGGAGTGGGTTGCCATTGCCTTTTCCAAAAAAGGCCCTACATTATCCTTATTTTTTCATTTTACCTCATACTGGTGAAATTTTGTCACATACTGGTATTTGGAAATCACTGGCAGAGGGGCAACTCAGTTAATGAGCTAAATAGAGAACAGGGAAAGGCTGACTCACCTTACCAAGGTGAAGAATGTTCCAGTATAGAAAAATACAAGGAAATACCCAATCCAAAAAGGACCATTTAGGATCAACATCAGTATTTTAAGTGGCTAATAGGTGTTGTGCAGCAAAGCAGACAGGAGAGTGCTGGTCCAGGCGCCCAGGCCTTCTCTTTCTTTTGCAGAGATCATCCTTACAACCAGAATCAAAGGACCAATTTTTCACTTCTTTTTTAGTTATTTGTTTAATATAGTTTTTTCTCCAAACATATCTGAGGTATTATGGCCAATGCCATAGAACACTAAGATTAACATTCGTGAATAAATGTTTGTTTTGAGAACATGACCACCCTCAGTGACTCTGTGGCCGAGTGTGAAGTTCTGGGTATTATCTCAGGTACCATTCAGAGCAAGACCAGACCAAGTCCTTGCCCCTGAAGTCCCAACTTTCCAAGTTTATATACACAGCACATGCAGGATGAAAAACACAGAGCATACCAGGGGGTTGGTTTTGATGTCTGCTTTAATTCCCTAATAGAAGAAAAGAAAGGAAGGAAAGAGAATGGGGGAGGGGGAAGGGGAAGGAGGAAGGGAGAAAAAATGGAAAACAATAACGGTGGTTCCCAGAAAGAAGGACAATGGCCAGTGGGAGATTTATGGGAAGTGAAAGCCCTGATCCTGCCCAGATTGTCCGGGAACTACTTGTGCAGGAGGGTGATTTGTTAACTGCTGTCTGGTCAGCATTTCCAGGGAGTCAGTTTTGGACTCTAATCCTCACATTTAGAATCGCCAAACCCAAGCCAAAGTTGTCTTCCAGGCATAGGGCTTTATTGGATGAGGCTACTTCATGTATTGTATGGTAACTGGTGGATACTCCACTTTGTATTTAAGAACAGCATCAAGACAGGAAAAAAAAAATAAAGTGGCAATATTACCAAAGCTTGGAAAGCACCATTTTATTTTTTATTTTTTTATTTTTTTTAATTTTTTTAAATTTTATTTATTTTTTTATTTTTTAAATTTTAAAATGTTTAATTCTTACATGCATTCCCAAACATGAACCCCCCTCCCACCTCCCTCCCCATAACATCTTTCTGGGTCATCCCCATGCACCAGCTCCAAGCATGCTGTATCCTGCATCTGACATAGACTGGCGATTCAATTCTTACATGATAGTATACATGTTAGAATGCGGAAAGCACCATTTTAAAAACAATTCATTTCTTTCCAGGATAGATATGACCCTACATGACAATGAGTATGAAACGGTTCAATACTCAAAACAGTCCTTTGAAAGTCACGAAGGACTTTCATAGATGCTTCAGAATAACCATCATGATACCAATAGTTCTGTTAATAACCACTTTCAGTATAATAATAATAGCAGCCAGCATATATTGAACTCTCCCCATATGCCAGCCACTGTATTAAATGTTGATATCACCTGCAGTATATTTAGTCTCCACACTAGTCCAGAAAGTTAATTAATATAATCATGTCCATTCTACAGATGAAGAAACTATGCCTCAGAAAGTTCAAGTCACTTAGTCAAAGTTAGTTTGATAATAAAGGTGGAACCATGATTTGAGCCCAAACAGTCTAGTTGTAGAATCTCACATTTTAAGACCATTATATATTTCCTGCCATTCTAATAGCTACTTTTCTCACTCAAAGTCACTCTGAGCTTTAAAGTCACATAGATATAGATTTAAATCCTGGTGTGTGACCCTAGAAAAGTCTTCTTGGGGGTCTTACTTTTTAATTTGTAAAACAGATGTAATCACTAAAATGAGAGGTAGTACTGGTAGTTATTCAATATATGGAAAGTATTACCCCAGCACAGACAAGACACAGACCATCATGACTAAAAGGGGAAATAAGCATGCAGAAAAACAGACCATCATGACTAAAAGGGGAAATAAGCATACAGAAAAACACAGAGCCCAGGTACTTAGGACCTATCTCCATGGCAAGGGACACCTGGTAGTAGCTCACCTTCAGAAATATTGAAGGTAATAATATCCCTTTAAGCAATTCAATTGATAAAGTAAAAATTTAAGTATACTTGCAAAATAAGATTTCAGTAATAACATTTAAAGCAAATCAAACAAAAACAAGAAAGAGGAATAGATCCTGTACAAAGAAAACAAAATCTATACCATTAAAAAGATTATGCTCTGAGTCACACCAAAACAAATTAATTCGTATAGTAAAGGAGGAATTGATATCTGTATCAGAACCCATCTGCCTGTCATACATAATTCAATATCCACAAAAGCAGGTTAAACCAGACACATTCCTTATCCTATGTTGTGGAGGAGTCATCTCTGTGACTATTGTATCAAATAAGCTCTAGGTTAAACAATCACTCTGGTAGAATCCTAGACAGAGTGGATTGGCAATCCACTGGCAATTGCCATCAAGAATCTGATGTGTGGTGTGGAAGAACAAATAGATAACAGACCTTAGAGAAGATCACATTGGCCAGGTCTCCAGCATTGTTGTGCTCTGCCTTCTCTAAGTAATGTAATTTCCCACTCCAGTAGAAGTTCATAGACTTTCCATTGTAGAAACATTAAAGATCTAAGATTAAAAGGAAAAAACAATATTATAAAAGAGAGAGTGGAAATGACAGCACAAATAGCAAAAGCACAAAAGAAACTAGTCGGAGAGAGGATCCGCTGTACTAGCAGCAGAACTCCCCATGAGTATTTTGCTACTGTAAGTTGGAGTCTCATTCTATGCTCCCTATCTTCACAGTGCACTGCAACAAAGAGGTAAAATTTATGAAAATAAAACCTTTTATTTTTTGGTAGCTTGTTTTGTGTACATAAATTTTGCAGAGAAAACGTGAATTCAAAAACTTCAGTCAATTAAACCTGCAGTTGTAAGACTTGCTTAAGTCCTGCCTACTGAAACAAAATCAGCAAACTTTTGGTGAGACCCTTCAAAATGGCTTTCATCAAATGTTACTATGTCTTTCAGAAACTAACTTTAAAGACAGCTATTAGAATACAAAAAATTTCTTATGATTGTCAGATCAGTTCAGTCACTACTCTTTGCAACACCATGGACTGCAGCACGCCAGGCCTCCCTGTCCATCACCAACTCCTGGAGTTTACCCAAACTCATGTCCACTGAGTCAGTGATGCCATCCAACCTTCTCATCCTCTGTCATCCCCTTCTCCTCCTGCCCTAAATCTTTCCCAGCATCTGGGTCTTTTCCAATGAGTCAGTTCTTCACATCAGGTGGCCAAAGTATTAGAGTTTCAGCTTCAACATCAGTCCTTCTACTGAACACTCAGGACTAATTTCCTTTAGGATGGACTGGTTGGATCTCCTTGCAGTCCAAGGGACTCTCAAGAGTCTTCTTCAACACCACAGTTCAAAAGCATCAATTCTTTGATGCTCAGCGTTCTTTATAGTCCAACTGTCATATCCATACATGACTACTGGAAAAACCATAGCCTTGACTAGACAGACCTTAGTTGGCAAAGTAATGTTTCTGCTTTTTAATAAGCTGTCTAGGTTGGTCATAACTTTCCTTCTAAAGAGTAAGCATCTTTTAATTTCATGGCTTCAGTCACCATCTGCAGTGATTTTGGAACCCCCCTCAAAATAGTCAGCCACTGTTTCCCCATCTGTGTGTCATGAAGTGATGGGACCAGATGCCATGATCTTCGTTTTCTGAATGTTGAGCTTTAAGTCAGCTTTTTCATTCCCCTCTTTCACTTTCATCAAGAGGTTCTTTAGTTCTTCTTCACTTTCTGCTATAAGGGTGGTGTCATCTGCATATCTGAGGTTATTGGTATTTCTCCCAGCAATCTTGATTCCAGCTTGTGTTTCATCCAGCCCAGTGTTTCTCATGATGTACTCTGCATATAAGTTAAATAAGCAGGGTAACAATATACAGCCTTGACATACTCCTTTTCCTATTTGGAACTGGTTTGTTCTTCCATGTCCAGTTCTAACTGTTGCTTCCTGACTTGCATACAGATTTCTCAAGAGGCATGTCAGGTGGCCTGGTATTCCCATCTATTTCTTATTATATCCCATGCTATGGTGTTTTTAACCTGCTGTTATTACTTGAATACTTAGAAGGGCCTCAGTGGATATTTGTTAAACAATAGAAAGGATTTTCTGGAAAGTTTTTAAACCTTTCATGATTTCATAGTTTAACTTTTCATAATGATTAAGATCTAGCTCTGAGATCAGATGGATCTAACTATCTGTGTCCTTCAGCAGGTTTTTGCAACTTCTTTAAGTCTCAGATCATTTTTTTATTAAAAGAAATCTTAGTATATAATCACGTCTTCCATTGGCTGTTCACTTAGGTTAAAAAGAGAATTTATATAAAACTCATAGCTCAGAACCATGTCTATGGCTCTAAAATGCTAAAAACATTAGCTACTAACATTTTATACCTCATCTTAGGCAAATCATGTACACGATTCTTTAATGTGATCTTCTTTGCCATGTGAAGCATATATTAAGCCTTTTTGTGATAGTATCAAGTATTTGGTCATGGCAAAATGACATACTTTTTGACAGAGATTTGTATGACTCATCAACAAACAAACAGATAAAGATTCCTGATTTTTCATGGTAGTTTATTGGTAGTAGGAGATGGACATGTATTCTATAGCAGAGGCCAGAGCACAGAGACCAAGACGGATAGAATAATATACTTAGAGAATAAAAGGAAAGGCCCTATTTTCTGATGTTGAGCTTCATAACATGTTTGATGGGCACATCACTGAAAAAGCTGGATCATCCATAATAACGTTAGTGGGAGGAAAATGATGCTTCCTCCCCACTCCCCCGGCTTTTTATTGGCAGAGGAGAGGCAAGCAAAAAGATAGAAAGAGGAGGGAGAAGCAGAAAACTTCACTATACACAAAATGGAGGTCAAGGTGAGCCTACTGTGATACAGTAGACGTAGCATGGGCTTTATAATGGGATAAATCTAAATCTGGTTTTCTAGCTGGGTTATTTGTTACGGAGGCTAAGTACCTATTGCTATTTAACAATCTGTGCACCTGTCACTTCATCTTTGTCATGGTAATAAAAATCATAACTATAAAATGTACAAATATAAAAATTATGTCATAGGGATCTAGTGAAGATATAATGAAACAACATTGCTAGTTGAGTGCACAATCCATTTTCTGGTCTTAGAAAATACTTCTCACTCACTCTGCAGGCAAAAAAGGCACAAAAATGCTTGCTGAAGCATTGTTTCTTGCACTTTTTTACTCATTTCTCCCATAAGCGTTCCTGGCAGTTGTGGGAGATTTGTGTTGTGTCAGTTTAGCTAAGCTGGGACATTTCCCAGAATCCACCTTTCCCTCATGCAGTCAGCTCAAGCCCAGGCTCAGAAGTGTGAAGGAAAGCCTAGCTGGCTTCTGGAGCTGAGAAGGTTGGTGCATACTAGGTACTGTTGCAGCTCCTGCCAGTGGTGTTGCCTCCTGGCTTCTTGGTTGGAGAGTGGCAGCAGCCAGGTGCTTAACTCCTCCAGAGTCTATCGAATCTCCTGTTCTGAGTTCTCCAACTCTCAGCTCAGTTTTGCGTTTGGCAGTGTGACAAAGGGGCATCGGCTTCTCCTGAGGAAAACTCTTAGCATCTAAGTTTGAAACTTGGAGGCAATAAGGAACAATACATGTTCCAGTTCATTCTTGAGGGTCCCAATTCAGGCTTGGGGGTTGCAGTTCGGCCTGTTGCATTTGCACAGGCAACTGGCCTTTCTTCACTCCACAGCCATCTTCCCTTCCCAAACATCTGCCTGTGGTATCAGGTTCCAGCATAGACTCAGACACTAAACCTCACATGCATTGTTTCTTCTGTTTCAATAGTTATATAAGGTTAAACCTTTATGATCAATGCCGCCTGAACTTCCCAGGTGGCGCTAGTGGTAAAGAAAGCGGCTGTCAATGCAGATGTGGGTTCAATCCCTGGGTTGGCAAGATCCCCTGGAGGGGAAAATGGCAACCCACTCCACATTCTTGCCTGGAGAATCCCATGGACAGAGGAGCCTGGTGGGCTACAGTCCATAGGGTCACAAAGAGTCAGACATGGCTGCAGTGAGTTAGCACATATGTGCATATGCTTACAGATACACATATACTTATCCTGGTCATCTTACTTCTCTGATAATCTGATAAAAAGCTTAACTGATTCAGTGGGCTTTCTATGTTACGGACTGATAAAACCAACGAGTAAGTACAGACTCTGTACACAATTCTTACAGGAAAAATCAGATATCACTCATAATATAAGAAATTATAAAGTTTCTATGGATTTGCCTACTCTGGACTATATAATATGTGACCTGTTGTATCTGTTTTTTTTCCCACTTGGCATGCTTACTAAGTTTATCCACATTGCTGGTTGTATCAGTACTTCAACTTTTATGGCTGAATAATATTCAATCATATGGATATATCACATTTTGTTTATTCATTTATCCACTGACGGACGTTTGGGTTGTTTTCAATTTTGAGAACTATATAGTTTCAAACAAGATAGTGGTAATTACAAAACATTGTGAACATATTAAATGTCACTGAAATACACACTTTAAAATTGTTAAGCTTGTATTACATAAATTTCACTTCAATAAAAAATTTAAGGTTATGAAGTTATAATGTTGATTTTCTTTAGTTTAAAAAATTTTTACATGTACATACATGTACATGTTCTCAATGAAATTGAAGATACTCTATTGAAGTTTATGGGTACCAAACTGGTAAAAAGTATGTTCACTTAACTAGATATTTTCAGTAATAAGGTCAAATGTTTTCTACATGTGACTCCAATCTACTTCGTATATTATTCTTTGCTCTGCTGTTTCACTACAAACTTGTCATTGATTGGCTTCTTGACATGCACATAAAATCAAAATTAGCATCTACCCTGTGAGAATAATTTTCTTAAAAGATTACTGCTTTCACCATTTAGCCAATAGTGAAATGTTTCTGTCTACACCATCCCACACTTATTTTGGAAGGCATTTGGTAACACTTATCAGCCTGCACATGCCAGCAATTAGATGTCAATAGAATTACTATGTTCAATCCTTTGTATACAAGGAACATATTAACCAAAATTTCCAGTCCTCACAATTTTCTGAACACATCAGTTTTTGTCCTTTTAGCATGGAGTGTCTTTAGAGACATATAAAGGCCCACATCTGCCTCCAAACAGTATGAAAGAAGATTTCAAGACTGAGGATATACCAAGCCAGTTCTCTTTCCCTTATGTTTCAGGAAGTACAATAAAAAGTCAGTATTTTCCTTCAACTGCCAAGTCCACTCTCTTTTTTCTTTTGTTTTAATTCTTTCTTATTCTATCTAATATGATTATCATTGTTTTCCAGAAATCCCTAGCCCCACCTCCCCCTATTACCCCTCTCTTGCACTATACTCCAGTCACACTGGTTTACCTTTAGCTTCAGGAACGTGTGAAACTCATCTGCATCTCAAGACCTTTAGAATTGCTCATTCTGCTTGAACATGCTGTCTCAACAAGGTCATTTTTTCATGATCCACATCTCAGATCATATGGTACCTTTTCCCAGTGGGATCCTCTAGCTATATCAGCCTTTCAGTCACACTCTACCACATTACCCTATTTAATTTTTATTTTATGTATTCTATTACTGTATCATGGCTTCCCAGGCGGCTCAGTGGTAAAGAATCCACTTGCCAAAGTAGGAGACACAAGACACATGGGTTTGATCCCTGGGTTGGGAAGGTCCCCTGGAGGAGGAAATGGCAACCCACCCCAATATTCTTGCCATGGAGAGAGGAGCCTTTGGGCTACAGTCCACAGGGTCACAAAGAGTTGAGCACATCTGAACATCTAAGGCCAGCACATCACTGTATCATATTGTTAACATAGTGGAGGCTCTGCCTGTCTGGTTGACAGCTGTTTTCCCAGAGTTTTGAACAATGCTGGAGCAGTTAGGAGGTGTAAAGTAACTATCTTGACTGACTAATAAACTAACAGGTTTATTAGTTTATTATCTAATAATAAACTAATCATGCTAATAAATGTAAATTTTCAATGTGATTCACAGTGGTACCATCATGGTAACACAAAATGCTGAAAAAGATTGGGTATCTATACGTATATACATGCATGTATGTATATATGTACGCTGGTTAGGGGGTTTTGAGGTGGTGAAAGGAGAAGGTTATAAGTTCAGTTTTGATATTTTCATTTTGAAGTATCATTAATATCCCAAGAAATGATATCAAATAAGTAATTTTGTGGATTAGACCAAACTTAAAAATTAGAAGTGTGGTATAGTGATGATTCATGAGACATCTGCTCCTCAGTGTTTATTAAATGTGGGCATGGATAAGATCATTCAGGAATGGCAAGAAGAATAGAAAGAGAGGAATGCAAGTGAGAATGGATAACAATTGAAAGCAAACAGAACAAGAGTTGTCAGTGAGAGAGGAGGATAACCATGAAGGTGCAGCACCCTGAAGAAGTTTTAGGCTGAGTATGTCTTAAGAAAATCCACGCGCTGAAGTCCTAATCCCCAGTGTAATGGGATCTGGAGGTGGGGCCTTGGGAAGTAATCAGATTTAGATGGGGTCATGAAGGTGGAGCATCAGATGGGATTAGTGCTCTTATAAGATGAGAGACACCAGAACTTTTCTTTTTCTCCCCTGAATTTGAACAAAGAAGAGGTCATGTGAAGACACGTGAGATTTGTTGTTGTTCAGTCGCTAAGGCATGTCCAATTCTTTGCGACCCCAAGAACTGCAGCATGCCAGGCTTCCTTGTCCTTCACTATCTCCTGGAGCTTGCTCAAACTCATGTCCACTGAGTCAGTGATGCCATCCAACATCTTACCCTCTGTCATCCCTTTCTCCTCTTGCCCTCAATCTTTCCCAGCATCAGATCTTTCCAGTGAGTTGGCTCTTCGTATCAGGTGGCCAAACTATTGGAACTTCAGCTTCAGAAGTAGTCCTTCCAATGAATATTCAGGACTGATTTCCTTTAGGAATGACTGGTTTGATCTCCCTGCTGTCCAAGGGACATTCAAGAGCCTTTCCCAGCACCACAACTCAAAAGCATCAAGTCTTCGGTGCTCAGCTCTCTTTATGGTCCAACTTTCACATCCATACATGATTACTAGAAAAACCATAGCTTTGATTATACAAAACTTTGTCACCAAAGTGATGTCTCTGCTTTTTAGTATGCTAAATTTGTCGTAACTTTTCTTCCAAGGAGCAAGCATCTTTTAATTTCATGGCTGCAGTCACCATCCACAGTGATTGTGGGGCCTAAGAAAATAAAATCTGCCAGTTTCCAATGTTTCCCCATTTATTTGCCATGAAGTGTTGGGACCAGATGCTATGATCTTAGTTTTTTGAATGTTGAGTTTTAAGCTAGCTTTTTCACTCTCCTCTTTCACTTTCATCAAGAGGCTTTTTAGTTCCTCTTTGCTTTCAGCCATTAGAGTGGTAACATCTGCATATTTGAGGTTGTTGATATTTGTCCTGGTAACCTGGATCCCAGCTTGTGATTCATCCAGTCTGGGATTTTGCATGATGTAGTATGCATGTAAGTTAAATAAACAGGGTGACAACATACAGCCTTGACATACTCCTTTCCCAATTTGGAAGCAGTCTGTTGTCCCATGTTCAGTTCTAACTATTGCTTCTTTACCTGCATACAGGTTTCTCAGGAGACAGTAAGGTGTTCTGGTATTCCCATCTCTTTAAGAATTTTCCACAGTTTGCTGTGATCCACACAGTCAAAGTTTTTAGCATAGTCAATGAAGCAGAAGCAGATGTTTTTGGGATTCCTTTGCTTTCTCTATTATCTAATGAATGTTGGCAATTTGATCTCTGGTTCCTCTGCCTTTTCTAAACCCAGTTTGTACATCTGGAAGTTCTTGGTTCACTTACTGCTAAAACCTAGCTTGAAGGATTTTGAATATTGCCTTGCTAGCTTATGAACTATGTATTCGAACATTCTTTGGCATATGCAATTGTATGTTTGAACATCCTTGTGCATTGCCCTTCTTTAGGATTGGGATGAAAACTGACCTTTTCCAGTCCTGTGGCCACTGCTGAGCTTAACAAATTTGCTAACATTTTAAGGGCAGCACTGTAACAACATCACCATTTAGGATTTGAAATAGCTCCATTGGGGGCTTCCCTGGTAACTCAGCTGGTAAAGAATCTGCCTGCAATGCAGCAGACCCTGGTTTGATTCCTGGGTTGGGAAGATCCCCTAGAGAAAGGATATACTACCCACTCCAGTATTCTTGGGTTTCCCTGGTGGCTCAGCTGGTAAAGAATCCGCCTGCAAGGTGAGAAACCTTGGTTCGATCCCTGGGTTGGGCAGATTCCCTGGAGAAGGGCATGGCAACCTACTTCTGTATTCTTGCCTGGAGAATCCCCATGAAGAGAGGAGTCTGGGGCTCTATGGTCTATGGGGACACAAAGAGTTGAACAGGACTAAGCACAGCACAATAGCTCCACTGGAATTCTGTCACCTCCACTAAATTTTTTCATAGTAATGCTTTCCTAAGGCCCACTTCACTTTACACTCCAAGATGCCTGGCTCTAGGTGAGTGACCGCACAATCATGTTTTATCCGGGTCATCAGACTTTTTGTATAGTTCTTTTGTGTATTCTTGCCACCTCTTCTTAATCTCTTCTGCTTCTGTTAGATCCTTGCCATTTCTGTCCTTTATTGTGCCTGTATTTGCATGAAATGTTCCTTTGGTATCTCCAATTTTCTTGAGATCTCCAGTCTTTCCCATTCTACCGCTTTCCTCCATTTCTTTGTATTGTTCACTTAAGAAGGCTTTCTTAAGTCTCCTTGCAATTCTCTGGAACTCTGCCTTCAGCTGGGTATATCTTTCCTTTTCTCCTTTACCTTTCACCTCTCTTTCCTTAGCTATTTGTAAGGCTTCCTCAGACAACCACTCTGCCCTCGTGCATTTATTTTTCCTTGGGATATTTTTTTTTTCATCACCTCTTGTACAATGTTATATGCCTCTGTCCACAGTTCTTCAGGCAATCTACAAGACTACCAGATATACTAGTCTCTCTCTTTTTTTTTTAATTTTTATTTTTACTTCATTTTGCTTTACAATACTGTATTGGTTTTGCCGTACATTGACATGAATCTGCCACGGGTGTACGTGAGTTCCCGATCCTGAACCCCCCTCCCAGCTCCCACTCCATATCATCTCTCTGGATCATCCCTGTGCACCAGCCCCAAGCACCCTGTATCCTGTATCAAACATAGACTGGCGATTCATTTCTTACCTGATAGTATACATGCTTCAATGTCATTCTCCCAAATCATCCCACCCTCTCTCTCTCCCACAGAGTCTAAAGGTCCGTTCTATACATCTGTGTCTCTTTTGCTGTCTCGCATAGAGGGTTATCATTACCATCTTTCTAAATTCCATATATATGTGTTAGTATACTGTATCGGTGTTTTTCTTTCTGGCTTACACAATGGAGTATTACTCAACCATTAAAAAGAATACATTTGAATCAGTTCTAATGAGGTGGATGAAACTGGAGCCTATTATACAGAGTCAAGTAAGCCAGAAAGAAAAATATACTAGTCTCTTGATATACTAGTCAAAAGATCTAGTCTCTTGAATCTATTCATCATCTTTACTGTGTAATCATAACAGATATGATTTAGGTCATACCTTAGTGACCTAATGGTTTTCCATACTTTCTTCAATTTCAGCCTGAATTTTGCAGTAAGGTCATCATGATCTGAGCCATAGTCAGCTCCAGGTGTTATTTTTGACGATTGTATAGAGCTTCTTCATCTTTGGCTGCAAAGAATATAATCACTCTGATTTTGGTACTGACCATCTGATGATGATGACAGTGAGATGGTTAACCTCTAAAAGCCAGAAAGAGTGTTCTCATCAGGAATGAAAACTATCAGCAACTTAATCTTGGACTTTCAGCTTCCAGAACTGTAGGAAAATACATTTCTGTTCTTTAAGTCAATTAATCTATGGCATTTTGTTATAGAGCCCAAGTCGGCAAAGGCAAGAGTATTTCAAGAAGGAGAGAACTTATATTTCATCCTAACTTAGAGATTTTTATTGGAGACTCTACTTCCTAACCAGCTTATTCCTCTGCCTTTTTTTTTTTTCCCTATTTCCTATGTTTTCTACAGGAATCATTTACATGTCTCTTTAGGTAAATTTTTTTTACATGACTCTCAGTAGACTACATTTCCTCATTGGTTAAGAGTTTCATGACCTTGAAATGTCCATGCCATGGATCACTTCTCCAGTTTATAATACTTACCCGTTCAGACCTGCTGTAATCATTGCAAACTTTAGGTACTTATTTCAGATTTCAGTTCTTTAGGAATGCCAAGCACAAATGACCATATACTCTGTTTCTCTCATCGTATTTTGACCCCAAGTTCTAAGGGTTCTAAGCATATGCTGGAAGGTTGGCAGGTTTCATCCAAGTCTTCTAGTTCAGGTGCTCATCTTCTGAGTGTAGAGGACATTTATCATATAAGGCAGTTCCTCATCAACACCCTTTTCTAGCGAGAAACCAGAGATCATTGGAGTACCATCTGACGATCTTTCTTTTTTCTTTGGAGTGGCATCTGACAGAACAGGCGCAAATGTCCCAGTCTCAATCAACCAGAGGCTCCAACATGGGACAGTGACTCTGTAGTGAGGGACACAAAACCAAAGTGACCATTTAGATTCATTCATAGCAGCAACAGCAGCATCAATGATGTCTTACATGCAGCAGCAGCTCTAGACCATCCTGCTTGGTTAAAAGACCCTGGCTTCCTCTCTCTTGGCATTAAAGTACGGAAGTGCCTTCCTTCATATCCAGTCTCTATGCCTGGTTCTCTATCCTCACATTGCTTCTGTGACATCCTCGGTATCCTTGCAAATTTATATACTTATTTTCCCCCTTTTTCCTAACACTAACCAGTTAGTTTTTGTTACCTGTAATCAAAACCTTTCAAACTAATAGAAAGGGAGGTATTCACATGATCCGCTCAAGTAAGAACCATGTCACCATGATTAGTGGCTAAGCTAGCACTTCCTAACAGAATTATTTGTTACTCTTGGCAGATTTCAGGGAGAAAAAAACCCACTGCTTTGCCAGAGCTTCTGTTGCCAGTGACTATCACTCTAGGGGTATTCTCAAGAGAAAGAGAACATTGGTTGGGGGGGGGGGACCAGCATTTGCAATTTAGATTGCCACTGCATTTAATAAATGGGGAGATGGTATTACTTTACTGTTATTAATTTTTTAAAGCCTTTGTAAAATGTCAGCTGGACTCTGTTTATTGGAACATACCAACACATTAGACAAAACTAACCTTGTTGATTTACTCAAGACAGCTAAGCTGACAAATTTCAATGGAGCCTGTTACAATGCTAGCTCTGACTTATAAAAATGTCTATTTTGAGTCATGACTAAGTAGGACTGTATATGTATTTATAAGAGTATTTTCCTGCCTCTAATGAAAGACACAGACATGTGGGAAAGTTGTTTATCCTATGAGCACCAAACATCATACTGAATCCCCTTGAAATGTTAAAATTTGGAGCCATTGGTCTGTTATCTACAGAGAGAAAAACAATACTGTGGGTTCAGGAGAAACGGATAGGAAGGTTTGAAATGGGAAGAAAAACACCAACAGGAATGATAAACTGGGTTTTAATGACAAAGTCACTTTGCCAATTGTAACTCAGGTGCTGGGTAAGCTGATCTGACTTCATTAGGTGATAGCCAGCCTCCCAAAGCCATCATCAGGCTGGAAGAAAGCCATATGTGTTGGTCGCACAAATGGACATTGATTTTTCAATAAACTGGAACCCAAAGCCAACATTACTCCAATGATATCTTTTCTCGGGAGAGATGATTTCTCGCTCATGCCTGGCACCATGTCTCAGCCCTTATATTACAAGAATTACATGGGTGAAGCAGAGTAGAAAACATCAGCTCACTTAAGTCAGGTGATGAATGAGGCAATTAAGTCAATTAGATGCAGAGTTACTGAGCTATATCTATTTTGCTTTGTAAAATATAATTTTAAATAAGATCATCTGTCATACCATACTTGACAGCATCAGAATTCTGTGTGGCAGAAAAAATGTGGTTCATTACTCTGTGAAAACAGTGTCTACTCTCTCAACTGGATAAAGTAACCTTCTTCTTTAAGTTGAAGGTTGTTGTCTCTTAACTCTTTCTCTATAAGAAAGCAGAACACGTTTTATATTTGCTATATATTTCCACATTTCTTTAAATGGTTTTTACAACAGTCATCATGTGTTTGGGGGATTAGTAGACAGAACTAATTTGAGTTTTTCAGTGTACCAGACGCATCTCTTTCTGGAGGGGGAGAGAGAGCACAGATTTTCTTTGTTCTGGTAAGCATCACTTGAGTGACTTTGTGGTGAAAAATAAACAGGCACTCTTGTCTAAGAGAAGAGTGCCAGGATCTTTAAGTTGCTTAACTAAAGGTATTCACCACCACTCTATCCCTTTGGTATGCAAAACTTGTCACTGGGGAAGAAGTGCGTATCTACAGTGGAACCAAGGAGGCCTTTGCAGTGACCGTAATCAGACTCTTTGCTTTTGGAGGAATATTTCTACAGCCTCTGATGGATTGTGATGGTCCTACTGAAGATGCATGGGCAGGTTAGGACACCAGGAGCTACCATGGGAAACTAACCACAAATGTGGATAATACTGGACTGGTGGCTAAGGCTTATCAATAAATTGCTTATGAGCTAAGCTGTTTTTTTGTTTTAAGGTAGAGAACCAATAAAACTTAGTGAACTGTTTATCAGTTAGAATATTTCACATATAAATATGAATTACATTGGCCAGTGCACATTTTCTGCAGTTTTCTCAAAAGCCTACCACTCACATATATATTATTACTCTCCCTGCTTCACTCATTTCTCTAACTTTCTGGAACACAGAAGGCAATTGAGTTATTTGCCTTTTGCCAAGATGGTTGTGAAAGTGAATGCCTCTAAGTTCAGTTCAGTTCAGTCGCTCAGTCGTGTCCTACTCTTTGCGACCCCATGAATCGAGCACACCAGGCCTCCCTGTCCATCACCAACTCCCTGAGTTCACTCAGACTCACGTCCATCGAGTCCGTGATGCCATCCAGCCATCTTATCCCTGGTCGTCCCCTTCTCCTCCTGCCCCCAATCCCTCCCAGCATCAGAGTCTTTTCCAATGAGTCAACTCTTTGAATGAGGTGTCCAAAGTACTGGAGTTTCAGCTTTAGCATCATTCCCTCCAAAGAAATCCCAGGGCTGATCTCCTTTAGAATGGACTGGTTGGATCTCCTTGCAGTCCAAGGGACTCTCAAGAGTCTTCTCCAACACCACAGTTCAAAAGCATCGATTCTTCAGTGCTCAGCTTTCTTCACAGTCCAACTCTCACATCCATACATGACCACTGGAAAAACCAATGCCTCTCAGTTGTCTGACTCTTTGTGACCTGGACTCTGTTGCACAGTCCATGGAATTCTCCAGGCCAGAATACTGGGGTAGGTAGCCTTTCCCTTCTCCACAGGATCTTCCCAACCCAGGGATCGAATCCAGGTCTCCCACATTGCAGATGTATTCTTTACCAGCTGAGCCACAAGGGGAGCCCCCTTTTCTTCAAAATAGTGGAGTAGAAGGACAAACACACTTCTCCTGCAAGAACTCCAAAATTACAACTTGCTTCTGAACAACCGTTGGCAGGAAAAGTTGGATCCCACCAAAAAAGGATGCCCCATGTCCAAGGGCAAAGGAGAAGCCCCAGCAAGATGGTAGGAGGTGCAAAATTACATTTAGAATCAAAGCCCATACCTGCCAGAGACACTTGGAGGGCTCAAACAAAACCTTGTGTGCATCAGGAGACCCTACAGAGACTGAGCCAGACCTGCCTCTGAGTGTTTGAGTATCTCCCGTGGGGGTATGGCTCAGGTTACCTGCTGCAGGGGTAGGGGCTCTGGGTGCAGCAATCCTTGGTGTGGCATAAGCCCTCTCAGAGAAAGTCACCATTAACCCCACCATAGAGCCGCTGAGCAGACAACCCACAAACTTCAGAACAATTATACCAAATAAATTCTCACACTGTTAAGAAAGTGCTAGGACACACAACAGATTTCTCAACCTGGGGGTCTGACAAAGGGACTGAGAACCCTCAGGGAATATAACTTTGGAGACCAGTGGGAATTGATTACAGAAATTACACAAGACTGAGGAAACAGACTCTTAGAGGGCACAAACAAACCTTGAGCAGACCAGGACCCAGGAGAAAGGAGCAGTGACCCCACAAGAGACTGACCCAGACTTGTCCATGAGTCTCCAGGAGTCCCTGGCAGAGGCATGAGTCAGCAGTGGCTTGCTACAGGGTCAGGGCACTGAGCGCAGCAGTGCATGCATGGAGCCTTTTGAAGGAGGTCACCATTATCTTCATTACTTCCACCATAGTTTGGTCTCAGGTCAAGCAATGGGGAGGGAACACAAACCTGAGCATCAACAGAAAATTGGATTAAAGATTTACTGAGAATGGCCTCACCATCAGAAAAGACCTAGTTTCATCCACAGTCAGTCTCTCCCATCAGGAAGCTTCCATAAGGCTCTTATCGTTACCAATCAGATAGTGACAGAATGAAAACCACAGTCACAGGAAACTAATAAAAACTGATCACATGGACCACAGTCTTGTCTAACTCAATGAAACTAGGAGCCATGCCATGTAGAGCCACCCAAGATGGACAGCTCATGGTGGAGAGGTCTTAAAAAATGTGTCCACTGGAGAAGGGAATGGCAAACCACTTTAGTATTCTTGCCTTTAGAATCCCATGAATAGTATGAAAAGGCAAAAAGATAGGCCACAGAAAGATGAACTCCCCAGGATGGTAGGTGCCCAACATGCTACTGGAGAAGAGTGGAGAAATAACTCCAGAAAGAATGAAGAGATGAAGCCAAGTGAAAACAATGTCCAGTTGTGGATGTGACTGGTGATGGAAGTAAAATCCAATGCTGTAAAGAACAGTATTGCATAAGAACCTGGAATGTTAGGTTCATGAATCAAGGCACATTGGAAGTGGTCAAACAGGAGATGGCAAGAATGAACACTGACATTTTAGGAGTCAGCGAACTAAAATGGACTGGAATGGGTGAATTTAACTCAGAGAACCATTATATCTACTACTGCGGGCAAGAATCCCTTAGAAGAAATGGAGTAGCCCTCATAGTCAACAAAAGATTCTGAAATGCAGTACTTGTGTGCAATCTCCAAAACAACAGAATGATCTCTATTCACTTCCAAGGCAAACCACTCAATATCACAGCAACCCTATGCCCCAACCAGTAATGCTGAAGAAGCTGAAGTTGAATGGCTCTCTGAAGACCTACAAGACCTTCTAGAACTAACACCCCCAAAAGATGTTCTTTTCATTATAGGGGACTGGAATGCAAAAGTAGGAAGTCAAGAGATACCTGGAGTAACAGGCAAATTTGGCTTTTGAGTACAAAATGAAGCAGGGCAAAGGCTAACAGAGTTTTGCCAACAGAAGCACTGGTCATAGCAAACATTCTCTTCCAACAACACAAGAGAAGACTCTACACATGGACATCACTAGATGGTCAACACTGAAATCAGACTGATTATATTCTTTACAGCCAAAGATGGAGAAGCTCTATACAGTCAGCAAAAACAAGACTAGGAGCTGACTGTGGCTCAGATCATGAACTCCTTATTGCCAAGTTGAGACTTAAATTGAAGAAAGTATGGAAAACCATTAGACCATTCAGGTATGACCTAAGTCAAATACTTTATGGTTATACAGTGGAAGTGACAAATAGATTCAAAGGATTAGACCTGAAAGAGTGCCTGAAGAACTATGGACAGAGGTTCATGACATTGTATATGAGGCAGTGACCAAGACAATCCCCAAGAAAAAGAAATCCAAAAAGGCAAAATGGTTGTCTGAGGAGGTCTTACAAACAGCTGTGAATAGAAGAGAAGCAAAAGGCAATGGAGAAAAGTAAAGATATACCCATCTAAATGCAGTAGAGTTTCTAAGAACTTAGAGTTCCTAAGAATAGCAAGGAGGGATAAGAAAGCCTTTCTTGGTGATCAGTGCAAAGAAATAGAGGAAAACAACAGAATGGGAAAGATTAGAGATCTCTTCAAGAAAATTAGTGATTCCAAGGGAACATCTCATACAAAGATGAAAAAAGGACAGAAATGGTCTGGACCTAAAAGAAGCAGAAGATATTAAGAAGAGATGGCAAGAATACACAGAAGAACTATACAAAAAAGATCTTTATGATCCAGATAACCACGATGGTGTGATCACTAACCTAGAGCCAGACATCCTGGAATGCAAAGTCAAGTTGGCCTTAGGAAGCATCACTATGAACAAAGCTTGTGGAGGTGATGGAATTCCAGTTAAGCTATTTCAAATCCTAAAAGATGATGCTGTGAAAGTGCTGCACTCAATATGCCAGCAACTCTGGAAAACTCAGTAATGGCCACAGCACTGGAAAAGGTCAGTTTTCAGTCCAATTCCAAAGAATGGCAATGCTAAAGAATGTTTAAACTACTGCACAATTGCACTCATCTCAAGGACTAGCAAAGTAAGGCTTAAAATTCTCCAAACAAGGCTTCTACAGTATGTGAACTGAGAAATTCCAGATGTTCAAGCTGGATTTAGAAAAGGTAGAGGAACCAGAGATCAAATTGTCAACATACGTTGCATCATATAAAAAGCAAGAGAGTTTCAGAAAAACATCTACTTCTACTGTCTTGACTATGCCAAAGCCTGTGACTGTGGGGATCACAACAAATTGTGGGAAATTCTTAAAGAGATGGGAATACCAGGCCACCTTATCTGCCTCTTGAGAAATCTGTATGCAGGTCAAGAAGCAACAGTTAGAACCGGACATGAAACAACAGCCTAGTTCCAAACTGGGAAAGGAGTACGTCAGGTTTGTATGTTGTCACCCTGCTTGTTTAACTTGTATGCAGAGTATGTCATGCGAAATGCCAGCCTGAATGAAGCACAAGCTGGAATCAAGGTTGCCAGGACAAATATCAATAACCTCAGATATGCAGATGACACCACCCTTATGGCAGACAGCAAAGAAGAACTAAATAACCTGTTGATGAAAGTGAAAGATGAGAGTGAAAAAGTTGTCTCAAAGCTCAACGTTCAGAAAACTAAGATCATGGCATCTGGTCCCATTATTTCGTAACATATAGATGCAGAAACAATGGAAACATTGAGAGACTATTTTGGAGTGCTCCAAAATCACCGCAGATGGTGACTACAGCCATGAAATTAAAAGATGCTTGCTCCTTGGAATAAAAGCTATGCAAACCTAGAAAGCATGTTAGAAAGCACAGACATTACTTTTCCAACAAAGGTCCATCTAGTCAAAGCTATGGTTTTTCTAGTAGTAGTCATATATGGATATGAGAGTTGGACCATAAAGAAGGCTGAGCACCAAAGAATTGATGCTTTTGAACTGTGGTGTTGGAGAAGATTCTTGAGAATCCCTTGGACTGCAAGGAGATCCAACCAGTCAATCCTAAAGGAAATCAGTCCTGAATATTCATTGGAAGGACTGATGCTGCAGCTGAAACTCCAATACTTTGGCCACCTAATGTGAAGAACTGACTCATTGGAAAAGACCCTGATGCTGGGAAAGATTGAAGGCAGGATGAGAAGGGGAAGACAGAGGATGAGATGGTTGGATGGCATCACAAATTTGATGGGCATGGGTTTGAGCAAGCTCTGGGAGTTGGTGATGGACAGGGAAGCTGGTGTGCCGAAGTCCATGGGGTCACAATGAGTCAGACACAACTGAGCATTTGGAATGAACTGAAGATGGTTGTGGGAAGAGGGTATCAAGTCTGTCATAGAATAGGGCTGAGACTGGCAGCCTCTTTAAGCCAGCCACTTGGGAATATGCTTGAGAAACTGACTGAACATGTGGAAACTGACTTGTGACCTTAGGAACATACTTAGTTGAACTGGGTATATGAGTCTTTATCTCACACACAAAGTGTGGGGATCTAGCCAAGGGCATTATTGCAGGAGAGGACAAGGACATCAAACATGGATTTTTAAAGACATAATTGCTGGTTAAAGAATATGTTAAATCATAAGTTTAAAAAATGTTATCAAGTTGACCTCAGAAAGGTTGGACCAGGTTATATACAAACCAACAATTCATGAGAACACCAGTTTGCATATTAGTCAGCAATGGCTATCATTGATTTTTAAAGTTTTGTTAATCTATGGGGAAAAATTGATGCTTTAGTTTAACTTTTCCTGAATACTGGTAAATTTAGGCATATTTGGAGATGTATGCTGGCCATTTTTATTTTTTCTAAGAACTACCAGGTTATAACTATTGTTTCTTTTCATTTTTAGGTTTATTTGCTTTTCCTCATTGAACTGTAAGAACGCTTAGATGGTTCTCTTTCTTTGTCATATTTGTTGCAAGTATTTTTCCAATCTGTTAATTGCCTTTTAACTTTGCTGCTGCATCATACATTGTGCATAAATAGTTAATTTTTACTTAGAAAATTGTTACTTTTAAAAAATGATTTTGGGATTTAATGTCATTCATAGATCACCTCAGCTATACAATGCCAAAATAATCCCCTCAGATCAGTTCAGTTGTTCAGTCGTGTCTGACTCTGTGTTACCTTGTAAGGTAGTCTGCCAGGCTTCCCTGTCCATCACCAACTCCCAGAGCTTGCTCAAAATCATGTCCATTGAGTCAGTGATACCATCCAACCATCTCATCTTCTGTCATCCCCTTATCCTCCTGCCTTCAATCTTTCCCAGCATCAGGGTCTTCTCTAATGAGTCAGCTCTTCACATTGGGTGAGCAAAGTATTGTAGCTTCAGCTTCAGCATCAATCCTTCCAATGAATATTCAGGTTTCATTTCCTTTGGGATTGACTGGTTTGATCGCCTTCCAGTCCAGGGGACTCTCAAGAGTCTTCTCCAACACTATAGTTCAAAAGCATCTATTTTTCAGCACTCAGCTTTCTTTATGGTCCAAATATGTTATACAGGTTGATCATAACTTTTCTTCCAAGGAATGAGCGTCTTTTAATTTCATGGCTGCAGTCACCATCTGCAGTGAGTTTGGAGCCCAGAAAAGTAAAGTCAGCCACTGATTCCACTGTTTCCCCATCTATTTCCCATGAAGTGATGGGACCAGATGCTATGATCTTCGTTTTCTGAATGTTGAGCTTTAAGCCAACTTTTTCACTCTCCTCTTTCACTTTCGTCAAGAGGCTCTTTAGTTCTTCTTCACTTTCTGCCATAAGGGTGGTGTCATCTGCATATCTGAGGTTATTGATATTTCTTCCGGCAGTCTTGATCCCAGCTTGTGCTTCTTCCAGCCCAGCGTTTCTCATGATGTACTCTGCATATAAGTTAAGTAAGCAGGGTGACAATATATAGCTTTGACATACTCTTTTTCCTATTTGCATTCTTATTTTGGTCAGAGCTTAAATGGGAAGTGTTTTAATGTTATCATGTTTGCTAAGTTTTTGTGACAATTTTCTTAGTTAAATTAGGGAGGAGCCTATTTATTCCTAGTTTGATTTTATTAATTATGGTATTGATTCATGGGAAACACCCTTTTTATAATAAGATAGGTGTATAATATTCTCTGAATGTGTTTATCTAATTGAATTTTCTAAACAGATTTCTCCATGTGAAACTTATTACACTTCTAGAATAAATCCTAGTCATTTTATTATTCTGTGAAAAAGTTACATGTTATAATTTGTGAATATGTAACTTGAGATGTTCATTTTTATGTTTGTAAATGAGATTAATCTATAGTTCTTCCCAGTTTTTGTTCTTTTGTTTCTGGTTTTGTAACGCAGCTTAACTAAATGAATTTTGAAGTTTTTGTCAACATTTTAAATTCTTTGGTAAGTTTATTTAACAGAGTAATTACCCTATCTTTAAAAGTTGAATACATTTATTTTGAATTATTGTCTTATAAATGGGATCCTTGTTGCAACATGTGGAATCTTTGCTAGCAGCACAAGGACTCAGTAGTTGCAGGGTGCGATCTTAGTTGCCCCAAGGTGTGTGGGATCTCAGCTCCCTGACCAGAGATAGAGCCCATGTTCCCTGCACTGGACGGCAGATTCTTAACCAGTGGACCACCAGGGAAGCCCCTTTCTTTTATTCACAGAATTTATTCTTTAATTCATAGAATTATATCACAGTTTCTTGACATTGCATACCCTTGGCTATATTTTTTATTGTTTCAAGTTATTTTATCTTTTCTCTTTTTTCCTTCAATATATTTACCAAAGAAAATTTAAAAGTTTTCATTTTATTGATTAAATCTGTTATACATTTTATAAATGTCCACTTCTTTCTTTATTGAGTCCTGTTCCCATTTCAGCAGGTGTTGGTCCTTAGTGTGTGCTTTACTGGAAGTTTTGAAAGCACACTACAGCACCGTGAAATATTTTATGTGAGATTCTCTCAGTTTATGAGAGCTTTCTCATTGATATTATGGAAAATGAGGTAAATTTAATTACAAATCACATTCTTTCTGGGTGGATAGAGCTTGTGAAATCTTCCAGCCTTACTGCATTTGTATTTATTCAAATAATATTTTATATAAAAATTTTAATTCCCACTATGTATTACATGCTATACTGGGCTAAGAATATATCAGTTAATCAAATAAACATTGTTCCTACCTTCATAAGGCTTCAGTGTGATGGAAAAAACAGACCAATAATTCATGATAAAAAGATAAGTAAATTATAATTGTTCTGTGAAGTTTAAGAAAGTAAAAGAGAATAATTTAGATGGAGAAATCAGAGACTGTGTCTCTGAAGAAACGACATTTAAGTTAAGAGGAGAATGATGGTCGGCGAAGGTATACTGCCGCTGCTGCTGCTAAGTCGCTTCAGTCGTGTCCGACTCTGTGCGACCCCATAGACGGCAGTCCACCAGGCTCCCCCGTCCCTGGGATTCTCCAGGCAAGAACACTGGAGTGGGTTGCCATTTCCTTCTCCAATGCATGAAAGTGAAAAGTGAAAGGGAAGTCGCTCAGTCGTGTCCGACTCTTCGCGACCCCATGGACTGCAGCCTACCAGGCTCTTCCGTCCATGGGATTTTCCAGGCAAGAGTACTGGAGTGGGGTGCCATCGCCTTCTCTGAGGTGAAGGTATACAAAGGTAGGCAAAGACTGAAGGGAGGGCAGTGGGAGTAAGGAGAATAGCATATGCAAAAGCGCGGAGAAGAGAATGATTCTGGCTTGCTCAAAGATTAAGAGTGAGACTACACCAAATTAAGCAGCAGGAGAGAAGGAAAACTAACATATAGGCTAAGATCTGAGCTTGATGGGCCTGTAGCCACAACCAGAAGTTTGTGATTTGATTATAAATAAAATGATAAACCACTAAAAGTCTTTGATATGGGGAATGATATAATCTAATTCACATTTGTAAAGACCAATCTGGCTTCAAGGCAGAGAACAAATTGAAGCAGAGCAATTAGACTTCCCTAAAGCTCAGATGCTAAAGAAACTGCCTGCAATGCAGGAGATCTGGGTTCAATCCCTGGGTCAAGAAGATCCCCTGCAGAAGGAAATGGCAACCCACTCCAGTATTCTTGCCTCAAGAATCCCATGGATAGAGGAGCTTGGCAGGCTACAGTCCATAGGGTCACAAAGAGTCAGGCACAACTAAGCAACTAACACACATACACATACACAAAGGTAGAGAGGAGAACAGTAGTTAGAAATTGTTATATATCATGCAAGAAATAATGGTGGCTCGGCTTCCCTGATGACTCAGATGATAAAGAGTCCGCCTGCAATGCAAGAGACCTGGCTTTGATCCTTGGGTTGGGGATATCCCCTGGAGAAGGGAGCAACTACCCACTCCAGTATTCTGGCCTGGAGAATTCCATGTACAGAGGAGCCTGGCATGCTACAATCCATGGGGTCTCAAAGAGTCAGACATGACTAAGCAACTATCACTCTCACTCTTGGGCTAGAATAGTAGAATTAGGATGACAATTGTATCCTGATTCAAGGCATTTTACGAGATAAAAACAGTATGACTAGATGGTGATTTTTTGTTGTGGTAAGATATGCACAACATAAAATTTACCATTTTAAGTGTACAATTCTGTAGCACTTAGTATGGTCTTCTGCATTGCAGGCAGATGCTTTACCATCTGAGCCACCAGGGAAGCTGCATTTAGTATAATCACAATGTTTGCAACCATTACCGTCATCAAGTTCCAGAATATTTTCATTACTCTAAAAAAAGAGTCACATCCATTGAGCAGTTGTTCCTTGTTATGGACTGAATTATGCTCTCCCCAAATTCCTATGTTGATATCCCAACTCTGAGTACCTCAGAAGATGACTGTATTTGGAGACAGAATCTTTAAAGAGGAAATTAAGGCAAAATGAGGTCATATGTTAGGCCATACTTCAATACGGCTGGTGTCCTTCTAAGAAGAATAGATTAGGACATAGACATGCAGAGGAGAGATCATATGAAGACAGAGGGAAAAAACATCCATGTTCAAGCCAAGGATATAGGACTCAGAAGAAATCAACACTGCTAATACCTTGATCTCAGAGGCCCAGCTTCAAGAATTGTGAGAAAATATATTTTATTGTTTAAGCCACCCAGTCTGTGATACTTTGTTATGCAGGCCTAGCAAACTAATGTACGCTTCTTTCCTTCCCTCCCCTCAGCTCACGGCAACCAATTATCTGCTTTTTCTCATTATAGTTTTGCCTGTTCTGGATATTTTCTATACAGAGAACCTTACAGTATGTGGCCTTTTGTGTTCAGTTTCTTTTACTTAGCATAATGCTTGCAAGGTTCATCCATGTTATAATATGTATCATTACTTTATTCCTTTTTTGGCTGAATAATATTTCATTTATAAATATATCACTTTTTGTTTACTCTTCAGTTGGCTGAAGATGACTTTGTTGTAAGGAATGAGGAAGAAGTTTTCAAGAATGACTTCTAGATTTCTGAATGAACGATGCCATTTACTGAGGTGGGAATGAATGCAGTAAGCGTACGTTAGAGGAAAGCTTTGGGAAGCTTATGTCTTCAAAGGGTTAATGACGAGTCACCTGGTTTATGCAGGTCCATATCCTACCATTCTATTACCCTCTCTCTTTCTCTAAGAAATCAGCATGTGTGAGAGAATCTAAACCATTTCAGTCATTTCAGCTATTTTCCTTTTCTTATCTACCAAGTGAAATTATTTCTGATCAATTCTAGGCCAGGTATATGCCCTCTGACCAATGACAACAAAAATTCCTGAAACAAACTAACAGAAAGTATGAGTAAAGACTTTCAACATATGAACACATAACTGGGTTTAAGTACTAAGTCAGCCACAGTGTTAGAATTCAATCAACTAACCACCGAGTGATCTTTTCTCTTGGTCTCCCAGAACACTGTAGTTCTTTTTAAGCAGTACTTTTTCCATTTATGAAAATAGTAAGTACACATTTTTAAAAATTGGTATATACAGAAAGGAACACAAAAATAAACTCTTATGATCTTTTGTGATCTCTCCACTTACAGATAAGCATTGTTTACATTTCTGAATATTTCTTTTTTTCCTATAAATTTTACAGAAGTATCTCTCCAAATATAGGGGTTATATTCCTAAAAGAATTGTGATGGTAAAAGAATGATTGGCATACTCAAGGTGCTATAGGAAATATAGGTTTAAGGCGAAGGATTAAACTGTACTGAATTAGTTTTAAAACATTGCAAATAGAAATTCTAAAGTATGTTTACTTTAAAAAGAAATCTTACACATTTGTTAGAAAGCCCTTGTCTAAATCACCTTCTTCAGTTGCACAGGAAACATTGCTCCAGTGTCATGACCTGTTAGGGATTTTAACTTATGCAGACTCTGTCACTTTTTAGTTTTTAAACAAGTTTTTACTGCCTTGAAATGTCCTTTGCATTCAAGGTCTCCATCATTTGTTTTTGCAATTAGTGGCAAAATGTTTGAGTATTTCATTACCCCTACTCCTTTATCTTGTCCCAGCCTCTTCACAATCTATCACTGGGCTTAAGGACACATTTGTTTGACCATAGCCTTCCATTTCTCCATGAGAGGGTGTGTTCTCTTTTGTTTGGAGTATCCCATAGATTGGCTGACATGGAATATAGAAAGAACTATAAAGTGGTGTTCTTTTAAGAGAATCTAACAAGAATAGGAATGATATTCATCATCATCAACAACAACAAGAACAGAAGCAGCAGCACAGAATGACATTTTCCAGGTGTTTTAGTTGTTATGCTAATATAAAACTAAGTTACCTAAAAGCCAAAATTACGAGTTTGAGCAAACTCCGAGAGATCATGAAGGACAGGGAATCCTGGAGACCTGCAATCCCACGGGGTTGCAAAAAGTTGGGCAAGACTGAGCAACTGAACAACAACAACAATATATTTTTATATTGAAATCTATTCTTTTTGTCGTCTGTGTACTCTTCACTTAATATCCTAGAAGAATTTCTGCTGTGTGATTAAGATACAGCCTTTCTTTGAAAAATGCAAAAGATTGATGCATAGTCCAATGCTTTGTTTTTACAGTTAAAGAGACATGGCTGTTAGGGAACATCCTCTCTAGAAGAAAGGTAGCATGAAAACTGACCTCCTTATTGAAAATTACGTACATGTAGCCATGGTCAAAGTACTATCTACTATGATCTCTTTCAAGGCTATGGTGAATTTCTGGTGCCAATGCAAGCTGGTGATAGAAAGAATAAAAATAAAATGTCAAAACTTGGATCACTGTAGCTTGTCACAACTCATCTATATGAATGTACCCTTAAACTTGAGTCTTATTAAATAGGAAAGTCCTAAGAAGACCTAGACTGATCCAATCCCATGGCTCCAAAGCCAATTAGCCACATTTAGCAGCATGGCCAAGTGAAAATAAAATGCTGATCAACACAGAAAGATGAATTTTGTGGCAAAAATACAAAGTCAAAGTAACTGTCATTACTTGTCAATATCCCCTCTTGCCAGAGGTAATGGTGGAAACATGGCTAGAGTTTGAGCCATTTCTGGAAAAAAGTCATTTGGTCAGATTGCACACGATTCACTTGTTTCGGAAAAGGTTAAAATATCAAGGTTGTTTTGAAACTGACTGCAGCCAAAAATTAATTTTTTCTTGTTAAATTTAAGCTACTATATTTCCAAATATTTTAGAATATTTTATAACATAGCATTTCTAGCTTACTGATATGCATAATGCATTATATACATTAATTTTCCTTATTTTAAAACATTTTATTTTGGAAGATTAAAATTTTTATGTTCATGGTCAGTATTTATAAACTGTTTGAATATTTAAAATTTTATGAAAATAAAGATTTGAGTGACTATTTTTGGAATCACTGAGATGGAAAGAAGATAAATTAGATTGAATTCCCTTCCCTCCAGGCTGGATAATGCTAGCATGCGTGCATGCTAAGTCGCTTCAGTCATATCTGACTCTTTGTAACGTTATGGACTGTAGCCTGCCAATCTCCTCTGTCCATGGGATTCTCCAGGCAAGAATACTGGCGTGGCTTGCCATTTCCTCCTCCAGGGCATCTTCCTGATCCAGGGATCAAAGTGGCATCTCTTGTGCCTCCTGCAATGGCAAGAGGGTTCTTTACCACTAGCACCACCTGGGAAGCCCAGTAGCTGGAAGGGATAACTAGTTGGCCTTTGAACAATGTTTTGATTTATGTTTTCTTGTTAACTTGAAATTTTATCTCAATACCTGTAAGATTTTTCTAGTCAAGCCCATGAAGTTTCACTGATTCTTTAATTCAGATATTCAGCAATTATTTTGTGCCAACTGATGGCGTTAGCAGAGCAAGCAATGCCATCATTCATTCATTCATTCCACAAATGTTCACTGGCTACCTACTATGAGTCAGGCATTGTTTTAGATGGTTGAGATATATCAATGAAAAAAAAAATTAGACAAAATTCCAGCTCTCGAGGTGCTTACAACATTCTTATTCAGGGAGAAGGGAAATTAAATAAAAGATAAACATAGTATGTACTGTGCATTTTGTTAGAAGGTGAAAAATACAATTCGAAAAAATATATAGCAAGGTGGTCGGTGGAAAGATTGGAATTTTAAATAGAAAAATCATGGCAGGCCTCATTGGGATAGTAACATGTGAGCAAAGACTTGAAGGAGAAGAGGGGGTGAGCCATGTGCATATCCTCATGGACAAAGGGAATAGCCTATACGAAGGCACTGGGATAGGATAGAGTGGGCCTGCCAAGTTTAAGGCCCTGAAGAGAGGTCAGAATATCTAGAAATGAGTGAACAAGAAGAAGCATCAGAGGAGATAAGGGTAGAGAAGTCAGGGGAAAGACCATGGAAAAGTCCGTTGAAAGTTTCTGGCTTTTATTCTGAGGGTTTTGTCTGAAGGAGTGACATGAACTGATTTCGAGTCCCCAAAAGTGCTCCTACAAAGGGTTTTGGTATCCTGTACATGTTCTCCTAATTTACTGACCTCCCACATTCCATTTCTGTGATCCAGTTCTGATATCTTTTTCTTCTCCTTAACGGTAATTCTCCCTTTGAATTTCCTCCCCTTCAGTATTTCACATTCACTATTCCTTTACCTTTCACGTGAGTCCTTTACAATTTGTTATCTCTTTTTAAAACAGTCAGTTAATAATTTTTTCTGCCTATTTTCTGTTTTTATTCCTTCTTTCAAATTATTTGCTACCATAGTATAACCAATATGGATAATGTTACCTAATTGTCATTTTGCTGCTGCTGCTAAGTTGCTTCAGTAGTGTCCGACTCTGTGCGACCCCATAGATGTCAGCCCACCAGGCTCCCCCATCCCTGGGATTCTCCAGGCAAGAACACTGGAGTAGGTTGCCATTTCCTTCTCCAATGCATGAAAGTGAAAAGTCAAAGTGAAGTCACTCAGTCGTGTCCAACTCTTTGCAACCCCATGGACTGCAGCCTACCAGGCTCCTCCATCCATGGGATTTTCCAGGCAAGAGTACTGGAGTGGGGTGCCATTCATAATTCCCCATATTAAACTATATTCAATATCATATGTTCCCACCTATTTCCAAATTAGTGGCATTCTCTGGAATGAGTATCTTAACAACTGTGGATAGCATTCTCCTAGATAATGAGGCAAAGACCTAGGCATATTCACCATTTCCTAATGTTTTTATTTATTTATTTTTAAATAGTTTATTTTTTATTGAAGGAAAATTGCTTTACTTAATTTTGTTGTTTTCTGTCATACCTCAACATGAATCAGCCACATGTATACAGATATCTCCTCCCTTTTGAACCTCCCACCCATCTCACGACCCATCCCACCCCTCTAGGTTGATACAGAGCCCCTGTTTGAGTTTCCTGAGCCATACGGCAAATTTCCTTTGGCTATTTTACATATGGTAATTAAACTTTCCATGTTACTCTTTCCATACATCTCACCCTCCCCTACCCTCTCCCCAAGTCCATAAATCTATTCTCTATGTCTGCTTCTCCACTGTTGCCCTGTAAATAAATTCCTCAGTATCATTTCTCTAGATTCTATATATATGCATTAGAATATGATGTTTCTCTTTCTCTTTCTGACTCACTTCACTCTGTGTACTAGGTTCTAGGTTCATCCACCTCATCAAAACTGAATCAAATGTGTTCCTTTTTATGGCTGAGTCATATTCCATTGTGTATATGTATCACAATTTCTTTATCCATTCATCTATCAATGGACATCTAGGCTGCATCCAACTTCTAGCTATTGTAAATAGTGCTGCATGAACAATGGGATACATGTGTCTCTTTCCATTTTGGTTTCCTCAGGGTAGATGCCTAGGAGTGGGATTGCTGGGTCATATGGTGGTTTTATTCTTAGTTTTTAAAAGAATCTCCATACCATCTTCCACAGTGGCTATATCAATTTATATTCCCATCAACAGTGCAAGAGTGTTCCCTTTTCTCCACACCCTTTCCAGCATTTATTGTTTGTAGACTTTTTGACTGGTGTGAGGTGATATCTCATTGTAGTTTTGATTTGCTTTTCTCGAATAATGAGTGATGTTGAGCATCTTTTCATGTGTTTGTTAGTCATCTGTGTGTCTTCTTTGGAGAAATGTCTGTTTAAGTCTTTTCCCCACTTTTTGATTGCGTTGTTTGTTTCTCTGGCATTGAGATGTATATGCTGCTTGTACATTTTGGAAATTAATCCTTTATCAGTTGTTTCATTTGATATTATTTTCTCCCATTCTGAGGGTTGTCTTTTCACCTTGCTTATAGTTTCCTTTGCTGTGCAAAAGCTTTTAAGTTTAATCAGGTTCCACTTGTTTACTTTTGTTTTTATTTCCATTACTCTAGGAGGTGGGTCATAGAGGATCTTGCTTTGATTTATGTCATTGAGGTTTCTGCCTATGTTTTCCTCTAAGAGTTTTACAGTTTCTGGTCATACATTTAGGTCTTTAATTGGTTTTGAGTTTATCTTTGTGTATGGTGTTAGGAAGTGTTCTAATTTCATTCTTTTACATGTAGCTCTCCAGGTTTCCCAGCACCATTTATTGAAGAGGCTGTCTTTGTCCCATTGTATATTCTTGCTTCCTTTGTCAAAAATAAGATACCCATAGATGCATGGGTATATTTCTGGGCTTTCTATCTTGTTCCATTGGTCTATATTTCTGTTTTTGTGCCAGTACCATACTGTCTTGATTGTGACTTTGTAGTAAACCTGAAGTCAGGAAGGTTGATTCCTCCAGCTCCATTCTTTTTTCTCAAGACTTCTTTGGCTATTTGGGGTCTTTTGTGTTTCCATATGAATTGTGAAATTTTTTGTTCTAGTTCTGTGAAAAATGTCGTTGATAATTTGATAGGGACTGCACTGAATCTGTAGATTGCATTTGGTAACATAGTCATTTTCATGATATTGATTCTTCCTACCCAGAAACATGGGATATCTATCCGTTTATGTTATCTTTGATTTCTTTCATTAGTGTCTTATAATTTTCTGTGTACAGCTCTTTTGTCTCCTTAGGTAAGTTTATTCCTAGATACTTAATTCTTTTTGTTGCAGTGGTAAATGGGATTGATTCCTTAATTGCTCTTTCTGATTTTTCATTGTTAGTATATAGAAATGCAAGTGATTTCTGTGTATTGATTTTGTATCCCACAACTTTGCTAAATTCGCTGATTAGCTCTAGTAATTTTCTGATGCTATCTTTAGGGTTTTCTATGTACAGTATCATGTCATCTGCAAACAGTGAGAGCTTTATTTCTTCTTTTCTGATCTGGATTCCTTTTCTTTCTTTTACTTCTCTGGTTGCTGTAGCTAGGACTTCCAGAACTATGTTGAACAATAGTGGTGAAAGTGGACACCCTTGTCTTGTTCCTGATCTTAGCAGGAATGCTTTCAGTTTTTCACCATTGAGAATAATGCTTCCTGTAGGCCTTTACTATGTTGATGTAGGTGCCTTCTATGCCCATTTTTTGAAGAGTTTTAATCATAAATAGGTGCTGAATTTTGTCAAAGGTTTTTTCTGCATCTGCTGAGATGATCATAGGATTTTTATTTTTTCAATCTGTACAATAGATTGACCCGAGGAACAAAGGAAACCAAAAACTATATCTACCAGAACAAAACTAATTAAAGCACAAACTGGAAAACAAAACTAAAGCAAGGTGCCAATTGGGGAATAAAGCAATGAAAATAAAACTAACAAGTTTGTTGAGAGGAAAGGAGAGAAAGAAAAGAAAGAAAGAATAGATATGCAAAGTTAAATAGAGGTAGATAAAGAAGATTTATATACATCAACTATTAACTGTAAGGGGAAAAGAACAGTAGGAAAAGCAAACAAAGGAATAAATGTAGAAAAAATAATAATAGGTTTAAAAATTAAAATAAAATGGAAAAGAAAAAAAATAAAGAAGGAAACTCCACAAAACTGCAAAAGCCCAATGTATAGGCAGAGGTTGATGACAAAAATAAAAAATGTGACTGAGGAAAAAGAAAAATAAAAAATTTAAAAAGCTCAAAAGCATAATTGGATTTCTTAGTGCCAATAAAATCAACTACAACAGGGTGGGTAGGAGGAGGAAAGAAAGAAAAAATCCAAAAGAATCTACAGAACAAGTCAAAAGATAAGAATAATAAATGCTTTTCTTCAGTCACTGCTGTCAAAGTCCTTTCCTGAGCTGGGAATCACAGTCCACCTTACTTCCCTAGGATGCCTTCCAACACTGTACCGATCTTTGGACCTGCTGTGGGGGCAGCTCAGATTCTAATCTGGTCCTACTCCTGTGTGTTCTTGCCTCTAATGTCCACAGCTATCAGAGCTAGTGCGTTTTGTGTGTGTGTGTGTGTGTGTGTGTGTGAGCTCTCAATGGCCTTTTATATATTCCATAAACACAAAATCTGCTTAGTTGATCGTGTGGATTTAATGTGCAGCTTGTACAGCTGATGGGAAGGTTTTGGGTCTTCTTCCTTAGCCACACTGCCCCTGGGTTTCAATTGTGGTTTTATTTCCACCTCTACACGTGGGTTGTCCTCTGGAGTTTAGCTCACGAGGCTGCCCTGGAGGGCTTGGGTTTGCCCCTGTGAGGTCCAGGTGTAGAAGTGGTGCAGCTGCTTGGGTCACAGGGGTTTTGGCAGCACCAGGTACTCAGGGGGGTTGGCAGCTAGGGCAGCAGGATATATAGTGCTCTAGAAGGGTATGGCAACCAGTAATGGCCAATACGCTCCAGTATTCTTGCCTGGAGAACCCCAGCAGGCCACAGTCTACAGGGTCGCAAAGAGTTGGACTGGACTCTTTTTTTTTTTTTTTGGCCTGTGGCATCACTACCCCAGTGAGGGTTGAATGTGAAGGTGATGCAGCTGCTTGGCTTGCAGGGACCCTCGTGGTACCAAGTGTTCAGGGACACAAACTGCCTCTGGTGTGGGAGTTATGGCCCTATCCGAGTCTTTTTTTGAGCCTTTTGTAGCTGGCGATCAGAAGGCCTCTTTGGCCAGTCTTTCTCTGTAGCTCCACCCATTCAGGCGCATAGAGGGGCCCCCCTTGACTGGGGTCCTACTCTATAGAGCGGCCCATCAGGCACTAAAAGGGGCACCCTGGGTGGGGTCCTACTCTGTAGTTCAGTGCCTCAGGCATTTGATGGGCCAGCCTCTCTATTGTTCAGCTGCCATCGCTGGCATGTGGAGAGAGAGAGGCTACCGTGATGCCTCCACCCACTACGTGTGACTAAGCAGTATTGCCTTGCTTCCATGGCTGCTTGGCTTTCCTCCACAGGCATTTCCCATCACGATCTCCTCCCTCACATCCCCTCCATCTGCCTCTCCGCAGTCAACAGCAGCCCTTGCACTGGGATTGCTCCACAATCCCTAAACTCTGGCTCCCAGACACTGCCTCTTCCAGGAGACCCAGGTTCCTTCTCAGCATATGCACGGCTGTGGTAAAGGCTGTCTGATACTCATTCCATTTAGGCTGTCACAGATCAGCCATTTCACTCTCAGTCTTAAATGTTTCTCCTCTGACTCAGACAGTTGCCCTGCTATGGGCATCGGACCCCTGCTTCAGTTCCCCCACCCGCAGAGAGTAGGTCCAGAACTACTAATACTCCTGTTTTTCCCCCTAGTTCCTTCATCCTACCTTTTCCGTGGTTCTCTATATCCTTTTCCACTGCTCAGGTCCTCCTGTATGCTCTCAGCTGGTGTTCTGCATGCACTTCTGTGTCTGAAGTTGTATTCCTGATGTATCTGTGGAGAGAGATGTACTCCATGTCCACCCACTCCTCCACCATCTTGTTCTTTTTAATGCTGCCCCTAATGTATTTTTGACTGCTGTGTCACAGCCTCTGAGTTTCTGTGCTGCTGCTGCTAAGTCGCTTCATTCGGGTCCAACTCTGTGCGACCTCAGAGACAGCAGACCACCAGGCTCCCCCGTCCCTGGGATTCTCCAGGCAAGAACACTGGAGTGGATTGCCATTTCCTTCTCCAATGCATGAAAGTGAAAAGTGAAAGTGAAGTCGCTCAGTCGTGTCCGACTCCTAGCGACCACATGGACTGCAGCCTACCAGGCTCCTCCGCCCATGGGATTTTCCAGGCAAGAGTACTGGAGTGGGTTGCCATTGCCTTCTCCAAATTTCATTTTTTCTACTATTTAGCTCCCTATATGGCTAATAGAAAAAACTGTGGTTTTCACATTTCATTTCCATGTACTCTGAAAAGAGAATAAGGTTGTGACTACAGTAACTTCAACGACCTGTAATATTGGGTCGAAACAGAAGCAACATTCATTTGAGCACTTTGTGACTTGTTACAGTCCTTTAATTGGGATTTTTAAATTGTTTATTCAATTTATGGCAATAGAAGACTACATCTTGCAGGAATGTCCATTGTACCTTGGCAGCTGTTCAGGGCCGATAATCCAACTTCAGTAGACAAGGAAGAGGCTTCTACAAAGGAATCAGAATTGCAACCACATTCTGGAAAATTTATAGCAGATATACATTGCACGTGTTTTAGTTTCAGATCACCCAGAAGATCCTGGGATAATAATTCAAATTTGAGTGATTTATTTGGCAAGTAGAGGGACTACCAAAAGAAGAGTGTGGAGGTAACCCAAGAAGTGGAAGGCAATCAATAAAGGATATACTATTCCAGCCACCATAGTGGGCAACTGAAGCTTATTCCCATAGGGAACCTCTGGGAAGTGGTACAATACACATGCCTCAGAATTATCCCACCCAAGATGCAAGGGAGCTGGGGGTACATATATATATATATATATATATATATATATATATATATATGTATACTTTCAGATTCATTTGTCAAGAGCTGTTCTGTGGGTATTAACTCAGTACTTCTGGCATGTCATTTTTCACAGTTGGGGTAAGAGGATGAAGAAAAGTCCTTGGGCTCATCTGGAAGTTAAAAGTCTGGCAGAGCAAATTGAGACATTTGAGTAATATAATAGCATCTGCTGCACATATGGATCTACCTCCCCTCCAGGGCTGCATACATGAACTCACAGGTTGTCTGCTGCATATATTCATAGAACACAACACATATAGATGACAAGGTGAGTGGTGCCCCTCTGGAGTGATGCAGCTTGACTATTCCCATTTGGGGTCCAGTTCCGTCCTCACAATTATTAGTCATTTGGTCCATATGACATTAAACTGTCAACTTCTCTCATAAACTTCTCCCACAATTGGTTTTCATAGTAATCTACACACAAGGCCTGACTCCAGCCACCATGGTTCAATTAGAGAAATTTCTAACTAGCTTCCATTGAGATTGAGACTGAATTTTCAGATTTGTTAACCCTTGTCTGTTTAGAATAATTATTTTTCACTAACGGGCCTAATCAGTCAAACATATACAATCCATTGCACTTAATGTGATGCTTTTAGAACCAAAGTAGAGACTGATGGATTACAACAGGCAAGACAAAAAGCTAAGAATAGTTGTTTCCACTATAACACACTTTGTATCTTGGGCAATGCTCTCTTTCTCTAGCAATACAGGAAAACACACACACACACACACACACACACACATATACATGATTACTGTATGATGTTGTGTTAATTTCTGATATATGACAAAGCAAATCAGATATATGTATATACATAATTCCTCCCTCCAAAGCCTCCTTCCAAACCCCACCATATCCCACCCCTCTAGGCCATCACAGAACAGATAACCCTTCTTTGATGTTGGGTATATTCACAAGAATAAGACACACTGTCAATCCACATTAAGCTCATGGTGTATGAAAAACACGGACACAAAAACAATTATAATACAACAGCTGGTAACATTCTTGTTGAAAGGTGCTAATGAGGGATGCTAATATAATTTTGAAAATTCCAGGTGTCAATATTTAAATGTAGTAGTCAAGTTGGATTCACAAAGCTCAGGCAATCTTCTTTACAAAGTCTTTAACTTGGAACTTTATGAAAACAATAAGAAAACTTGCAAATGTTTGAACTTAGTCATTGACATGGGAACTATACAATCTGTCACACCCTATCTTAAGCCAGGGTATGAATAATAAGCCAAAAACAAAAAATCACTGCAGATGGTGACTTCAGCCTTGAAATTAAAAGATGCTTACTCCTTGGAAGAAAAGTTATGACCAACCTAGATAGCATATTGAAAAGCAGAGACATTACTTTGCCAACAAAGGTCCATCTAGTCGAGGCTATGGTTTTTCCGGTGGTCATGTATGGATGTAAGAGTTGGACTGTGAAGAAGGCTGAGCACCGAAGAATTGATGCTTTTGAACTGTGATGTTGGAGAAGACTCTTGAGAGTCCCTTGGACTGCAAAGAGATCCAACCAGTCCATCCTGAAGGAGATCAGCCCTGGTTGTTCTTTGGAAGGAATGATGCTAAAGCTGAAACTCCAGTACTATGGCCACATCATGCAAAGAGTTGACTCATTGGAAAAGCCTCTGATGCTGGGAAGGATTGGGGGCAGGAGGAGAAGGGGACGACAGAGGATGAGATGGCTGGATGGCATCACCGACTCGATGGATGTGAGTTTGAGTGAACTCCGGGAGATGGTGATGGACAGAGAGGCCTGGTGTGCTGCGATTCATGGGGCCACAGAGTCAGACATGACTGAGCAACTGAACTGAACTGAAATACCATTCAGTGGGGTTATTATACCAGTGTTTGACTATTGCTCACTTAAGGAATGACGAGAAGAGTAGTCAGGACAATGTCTATTCTTATCTCAACTGGGATTCTTATTCTTCTAAGTTTGCTGATTTTTTGTATCTCCCACAATGTTTTATTTTTGTCCCATACAATCTACCCTGGGACGATGTCATCCTGAGAACTTATCTGAAATCTCTTTGAGGTAGAATCTTTATCATTATTTGCTTTTGAGTTTTATTTCCCTCTAAAGTTCTCTTTAAAATGCTTGCTTGGCTTTCTCAGTAAGCTTATTGATTTCTGGATGTGTTCTCCTGCCATGGTGAAGGATGGCTCCATTCAGCTCCAGCTTTCCTGAAGATCTGCTTCTTAATTAAAGCCTGTGCTCAAAATAAGCCCCTCACTTCATAGTGTCTAGACTCTTCAATATACAGAAGTACATAGCAGCTCAACACAGGAGGTTCAATGTTCTGAGGTCATGGATAATAAAAGCAGGAGCTAGAATTTCCAATAGATACTGAGTACTCTAACTGTATACTGACTCTACCAGGTAGGTCCTGATACAACATAAGAGTCTTACTCTGGAATATATTTCCTTGATTTGCCTTTGAGTATAATAAAGATGGCTTTATAGGATTTTTACACAGACTAGCTAATTCTACAAATACTATAGTTTCTTGGATTAGCCATAGCATTAGTTCTCTGGCTTTCCTTTCATGGAATAAGGATGATCTGATTGGTTGACTTTTTTCTCAAAAATAAGCAACTTCAATAGCAGATCTTATAGAACTATGTATCTATTTCCTGAGTTTTGAAAAACTTGTTAAAATCACTATAAAGTATACTCATCACCATAAATTGGAAAATTATTACCAATTTACACTTGGTTATTTAACTTATATGCAGAGTACATCATGAAAAATTCCAGAATGGATGAAGCAAAAGCTGGAATCAAGATTTCAGGGAGAAATATCAATAATTTCAGATATGCAGATGACACCACCCTTATGACAAAAAGCAAAGAGGAACTAAAGAGCCTCTTGATGAAAGTGAAAGAGGAGAGTGAAAAAGCTGGCTTAAAACTCAACATTTAAATACAAAGACCCTATATCACTGATGAACATAGATGCAAAAATCCTCAACAAAATTCTAGCAATCAGAAATCCAACAACACATTAAAAAGATCATACACCATGACCAAGTGGGCTTTATCCCAGGGAGGCAAGGATTCTTCAATATCCGCAAATCAATCAATGTAATTCACCACATTAACAAATTGAAAAATAAAAACCATATGATTATCTCAATAGATGCAGAGAAGGCCTTTGAGAAAATTCAACATCCATTTATGATAAAAACTCTCCAGAAAGCAGGAATAGAAGGAACACACCTCAACATAATAAAAGCTATATATGACAAACCCACAGCAAACATTATCCTCAATGGTGAAAAACTGAAAGCATTTCCCCTAAAATCAGGAACAAGATAAGGGTGCCCACTTTCACCGCTACTATTCAACATAGTTTTGGAAGTTTTGGCCACAGCAATCAGAGCAGAAAAAGAAATAAAAGGAATCCAAATTGGAAAAGAAGAAGTAAAACTTTCACTGTTTGCAGATGACATGATCCTCTACATAGAAAACCCTAAAGACTCCACCAGAAAATTACTAGAGCTAATCAATGAATATAGTAAAGTTGCAGGATATAAAATCAACACACAGAAATCCCTTGCATTCCTATACACTAATAATGAGAAAGTAGAAAAAGAAATTAAGGAAACAATTCCATTCACCATTGCAACGAAAAGAATAAAATACTTAGGAATATATCTACCTAAAGAAACTAAAGACCTATACATAGAAAACTATAAAACACTGGTGAAAGAAATCAAAGAGGACACTAATAGATGGAAAATATACCATGTTCATGGATTGGAAGAATCAATATAGTGAAAATGAGTATACCACCCAAAGCAATTTACAAATTCAACGCAATCCCTATTAAGCTACCAGTCATATTTTTCACAGAACTAGAACAAATAATTTCAAGATTTGTATGGAAATACAAAAAATCTCGAATAGCCAAAGCAATCTTGAGAAAGAAGAGTGGAACTGGAGGAATCAACTTGCCTGACTTCAGGCTCTACTACAAAGCCACAGTCATCAAGACAGTATGGTACTGGCACAAAGACAGAAATATAGATCAATGGAACAAAATAAAAAGCCCAGAGATAAATCCACACACGTATGGACAGCTTATCTTTGACAAAGGAGGCAAGAATATACAATGGAGTAAAGACAATCTCTTTAACAAGTGGTGCTGGAAAAAATGGTCAACCACTTGACTTGTAAAAGAATGAAACTAGATCACTTTCTTACACCATACACAAAAATAAACTCAAAATGGATTAAAGATCTAAATGTAAGACCGGAAACTATAAAACTCCTAGAGGAGAATATAGGCAAAACACTCTCCGACATAAATCACAGCAGGATCCTCTATGATCCACCTCCCAGAATTCTGGAAATAAAAGCAAAAAGAAACAAATGGGACCTAATTAAACTTAAAAGCTTCTGCACAACAAAGGAAAATATAAGGAAAGTGAAAAGACAGCCTTCTGAATGGGAGAAAATAATAGCTAATGAAGCAACTGACAAACAACTAATCTCAAAAATATACAAGCAACTTATGCAGCTCAATTCCAGAAAAATAAACGACCCAATCAAAAAATGGGCCAAAGAACTAAATAGACATTTCTCCAAAGAAGACATATGGATGGCTAACAAACACATGAAAAGGTGCTCAACATCACTCATTATTAGAGAAATGCAAATCAAAACCACAATGAGGTACCACTTCACACCAGTCAGAATGGCTGCGATCCAAAAATCTGCAAGCAATAAATGCTGGAGAGGGTGTGGAGAAAAGGGAACCCTCCTACACTGTTGGTGGGAATGCAAACTAGTACAGCCACTATGGAGAACAGTGTGGAGATTCCTTACAAAATTGCAAAGAGAACTACCTTATGACCCAGCAATCCCACTGCTGGGCATACACACCGAGGAAACCAGAATTGAAAGAGACACATGTACCCCAATGTTCACCGCAGCACTGTTTATAATAGCCAGGACATGGAAACAACCTAGATGTCCATCAGCAGATGAATGGATAAGAAAGCAGTGGTACATATACACAATGGAGTATTACTCAGCTGTTAAAAAGAATACATTTGAATCAGTTCTGATGAGATGGATAAAACTGGAGCCAATTATACAGAGTGAAGTAAGCCAGAAAGAAAAACACCAATACAGTATACTAACACATATATATGGAATTCAGAAAGATGGCAATGACGACCCTGTATGCAAGACAGGAAAAAAGACACAGATGTGTATAATGGACCTTTGGACTCAGAGGGAGAGGGAGAGGGTGGGATGGCTTGGGAGAATGGCATTGTAACATGTATACTATCATGTAAGAATCGAATCGCCAGTCTATGTCCAACACATGATACAGCATGCTTGGGGCTGGTGCACAGTGATGACCCAGAGAGACGTTATGGGGAGGGACTTGGGTGGGGGGTTCATGTTTGGGAATGCATGTACACCCGTGGTGGATTCATGTCAATGTATGGCAAAACCAATACAGTATTGTAAATTAAAATAAAGGAAAAAAAAAAAAACAAAACAAATACAAAGACCCTGAATAGCCAAAGCAGTCTTGAAAAAGAAGAATGGAGCTGGAGGAATCAACCTTCCTGACTTCAGGTTTACTACAAAGACATCATCAAGACAGTGTGATACTGGCACAAAAACAGAAACATAGATCAATGGAACAATATAGAAACCCCAGAAATATACCCATGCACCCATGGATATCTTATTTTTGACAAAAGAGGCAAGAATATACAATGGGGCAAAGATAGCCTCTTCAATAAATGGTGCTGGGAAAACTGGAGAGCTACATGCAAAAGAATGAAATTAGAACACTTCCTAACACCATACACAAAGATAAACTCAAAACCGATTAAAGACCTAAATGTATGACCAGAAACTGTAAAACTCTTAGAGGAAAACATAGGCAGAACCCTCAATGACATAAATCAAAGCAAGATCCTCTATGACCCACTTCCCAGAGTAACAGAAATAAGAACAAAAGTAAACAAGTGGGACCTGATTAAATGTAAAAGCTTTTGCACAGCAAAGGAAACTATAAGCAAAGTGGGAGCCCTCAGAATGGGAGAAAATAATAGCAAATGAAACAACTGATAGAGGATTAATTTCAAAAATGTACAAGCAACTCATATAACTCATGCCAGAGAAACAAACAACGCAATCAAAAAGTGGGGAAAAGACTTAAACAGACATTTCTCCAAAGAAGACACACAGATGACTAACAAACACATGAAAAATGTACAACATCACTCATTATTTGAGAAAAGCAAATCAAAACTACAATGAGATATCACCTCACACCAAGTTTGTAGACTTGTTAAAAAGTCTACAAACAATAAATGCTGGAAAGGGTGTAAAGAAAAGGGAACACTCTTGCACTGTTGATGGGAATGTAAATTGATATAGCCACTATGGAAGATGGTATGGAAATTCCTTTAAAAACTAAGAATAAAACCACCATATGACCCAGCAATCCCACTCCTAGGCATCTACCCTGAGGAAACCAAAATGGAAAGAGACACATGTATCCCATTGTTCATGCAGCACTATTTACAATAGCTAGAACATGGTAGCAACCTAGATGTCCATTGACAGATGAATGGATAAAGACGTTGTGGTACATATACACAATGGTATATGACTCAACCATAAAAAGGAACACATTTGATTCAGTTGTGATGAGGTGGATGAATCTAGAACCTATTATACAGAGTGAAGTGAGTCAGAAAGAGAAAGAGAAACATCATATTCTAATGCATATATCTAGAGAAATGATACTGAGGAATTTATTTACAGGGCAACAATGGAGAAACAGACATAGAGAAAAGACTTATGGACATGGGGAGAGGGTAGGGGAGGGTGAGATGTATGGAAAGAGTAACATGGAAAGTTTCATTACCATATGTAAAATAGCCAAAGGAAATTTGCTGTATCGCTTAGGAAACTCAAACAGGGGCTCTGTATCAATCTAGAGGGGTGGGATGGGTCGTAAGATGGGTGGGAGGTTCAAAAGGGATGGGATATATGTGTATCTATGGCTGATTCATGTTGAGGTTTGACAGAAAACAAAAAAAAGTTCTGTAAAGCAATTCCTTCAATGAAAAAAAAATTTTTTTTAACCACTTCAACATCCAAAAAACTAAGATCATTGCATCTGGTTCCATCATTTCATGTCAAATAGATGGGGAAAACAATGGAAATAGTGACGGACTTTATTTTCTTGGGCTCCAAAATCACTGCAGATATTGACTGCAATCATGAAATTAAAAGACACTTGCTCCTTGGAAGAAAAGCTATTACCAACCTAGACAGCATATAAAAAGCAGACACATCACTTTTCTGACAAAGGTCCATATAGTCAGCTATGAGTTTTCCAGTAGTCATGTATGGATGTGAGGGTTGGACCATAAAGAAAGCTGAAGTAGTGATGCTTTTGAACTGTGGTATTGGAGAAGAGTCTTGAGAGTCCCTTGGACTGCAAGAAGATCAAACCAGTCATTTCTAAAGGAAATCAGTTCTAAGTATTCATTGGAAGGACTGATGCTGAAGGTTAAGCTCCAGTACTTTGGCCATCTGATACGAAGAACTGACTCATTGGAAAATATCTTGATGCTGGGAAAGATTGAAGGCAGGAGGAGAAGGGGAGAACAGTGGATGAATTGGTTGGATGGCCTCACCGATTCAATGGACATGAGTTTGAGCAAGCTTTGGGAGTTGGTGATGGACAGGGAAGCCTGGTGTGCTGCAGTCCATGGCATCACAAAGTGTCGGACACAACTGAACTACTGAACTGAACTGGACTGATTGCCAGTACTACTCAGAGTGTGCTGCTCATTGCTGTCTAGTCCACCTAGTGACATCATGAAAAATAAATATGGAGTGGACCACTAGAATTGACTTTCTCCAAAAGATTTGTCTCAGGATTTTGCTTTTATCCCTTCGCATGCTAAGCATCTATGCCTGGAACTAAAGTCAGTCTTAAGGAGAGGGTTAAAAGAACAAATGGGGAGAGAGAACTCATATTTACTAAGCACCTCCTATGAATTAGGTAAGGCTCCTTATCTGATTTCATTTTCATAAAATTCTTGCAGGCTATAAATTTTCTCTTATGGTTTAGGTAACTTGAAGAAGATAAATGACATAGGAGTTGAATCTATGACCTTCAGACTACTGAGATCATGGTTTTCCATTTATTTTTCTGCTACATAATATACATGAAGTTGAAAAACTGTTTAATTAAATCTTGATCTTCATGTTAAAACCATTTCTATTTGAAATATTCTCATTCATTCACTCAACAGCCAATATCTGGAGCATCTACTTTATGTCAAGTGTCATATTAAATCTATTGTTACTCTGCTCATTCTCTATCATCTTATCCTGCGCAAAGAACTGATCTTGCTTAACTTCCTAGATGCCCATGGACATAACACTTTTACAGATTTGAATTGATTTAACCATTTCAAGCTTTGGAAGGATCATGGTTGATCTCTTTCAGATATATCTGTGGTACAGGGGGGAATGTTAATGCCAGTGCTTTGAACATTTTAATCCTTTGACTTGAAACCACCAATGTACTAAACTCAACTGGCTCATTCCAGTGAGCCAAATATCAAACTGGGCTCCATTCCTCTGTGAACTTTGCACAAAACAGAGTCCTCTACAGATCAAAGAGGGGTCCTAGAAGTGGATTCACATCCCAGAAAGCAGCTATGCTCATACAGGCTGAATCCATGACATAGTCTTAAATAGAGAGATCCACAAGCCAACCAGAGAGATATTGAGATTGTGTCTCACAGTGCCAGAAAAAGAAAACCTCATCTTCCCCTGATTTCATCTACAATGAAGTCAAAGATTGGATTTCTGGAAATATCTGGATGACTGAGTAGAATTTTATGCAACTTCATCTCAATATTTGGTAACATTTATACATAGCCTGAGGTTGCTAAATTCAAGCCATTCTCTACTGTTTAAAACACTTTTTCCTCCTCCCCCACCCCCACTCCATGAAATGGCTTCATTGTTCCTTATTTAGTCTAACAGAAAGATCCATGCACCAGGCACTGCCTTAGCTTTGCTTGGCTTCAATTATACAAACTAACCACACTCAGTTGGATGGTAACTGCTGCTAGCAGTGTGCCTGCCCTCTCCAATTCATGAGTGGAGTTTTTCCACCCACAATGTCAGGTACAGGATATGAACCAACTATCAAAATTCTCTAGTGCAAATGGGGGGGAAGTTCCAATGAAATGATACTGCTTCTAAGATGATACTGCTTCCCCACACTTAATAACAATTAAAACAGCCAGATTTTTAATTGATTAATAACTATGATCCTGGCACTAAACTAACTTCCTTACATACATTATCTCATTTAACAATATGGAATTCATCTATATTTTGTCAAATTCTTGACTACTTGAATATGTTACTCTCTTTTTTAAAATCACAGTTTGTTTTAATTCAGTTGAGCTGTCTGTCCTCTCCTGTTTGCGGTCCCCGAGGGCTGTCAACTCCCTGCTGCCATGCAATACCAATTACATACTTTCAGACCACTAATCTCTCTCCACCCCACCAGCTTTCCTGCTCCCGACCACAGAGTGACAACATCAGCTGCGCTATGCCACGGAAAACAGGACTCAACATTTCAGGAGAACCAGCTCAGCTAAGAGTTTCCTGAGTTGTGAAAAACCTCTTAGCACTTCAGTGTTGTATTAACCTGAGCTTCACTTGCTTTTGTTTGGCTAACAGGGATCATTAGCCATGTGAACATCTTCCATGCAACCACAAACAGAAACAGGATGATTGCTCTTGGCCCAGAGGGACCCTCTCAGCCTTGCAACAGGCTGATACAGCTCAGTGGGCAATGTAGCTGAATGGAAACCCTGTTTTCAGGAGAACCAATAAACCAAGATACTCTGTGACCCTGAGCTAGTATTTAAGCTTTGGCTTTACCCTGAGCCCAGCTGCAGGAACCTTTTAAAAACAATTAGATACCTCCTAGCCAAATATAAAAGGAACTATTTTCAAGAATGAGCACAGGTCATCACCTGTCTCGGCCAGTAAATTAGGTCATATATTTTGACCATGTTCAACCAAGACTCCTGTGGTTGCTTATCAGGTCCCAGGACCCTTTCCTGTTTCCATATACCCAGCTTTGACAGGATTAATGAAGAGTTTTATCTTATTATTTCAACTGTACATGCACTTTAAAAACATTACTAAGCATAGGTATGATATTCTCTTAATTTCTACAAGGTTCTTTGTTGTTAATTGGCCATTCTTTGGAAGTTTCATCCACATCTTATAAGGATTTTGAAGTTTAAAATAGATCTGAAAGGATTACAAGTCAATTACATTGTGATTATTTTCTTATTCCTTTTCATTTTCCCCAGCTTTATTTTAATCTAAAATGTATCTACTTTTCAAGTTATTCTCTCCATATTGCTGGGTTAATGCCAGAGTGAACGTGGGATGAGAAAGAAGCTTCCTGGTAATATCTCACAAACCACTGAATTCATCCATCTTTCATAGGTTTCTGTCTCCAGACCTTCCACAAAAGTGTAGAACACTTGCACTTTACCTTTTGTTGGATATAATTATTTTCAAAGTTCCTTAATCTGTTTCTAAAAGATTGAAACAGTTTTATTAAGGGTCTTGTGGGTAGTTGAGGGCACAGTTAAAGTAAGGAAATTAAGTTTAAAGTATTACTATATATCACTATGATCTTTGTTTTATAAACAGGGAAGTGATATCATAGGGTACATTAAGACTCAGCCAAAACCACACAGCATAACAGCATATGGGAGACTTAGAAACAAAACTCTGATAATGATCTAAAGCTTTCATATATTGTGCTACATGATGCTTGATAATACTAGATTAAACTAAGACACTCCTTTATTTTCAAAGACTGCAAGGTAAATCATTATGTAAGCAGATGGTACTTCTGATTCAACACAGTCAGTGCTCAGAAGTAAGTGCTGAACATGGCACCAGAATGATCACAGTTTTCGGCCATTTGTCCATAGAGGAGTTAAACTGGAATGAGAGTACCATATATTTTTCCATAGAACAAATAAAGGAATTTTTGTAACAGTTCACATAATCCAAATTTAGAGCGAATATCTTATCTGTGAGTCTATTGTCAGCATTTTTTTTTTTTGAGTGCAGGAAAAATGATATGAGGAAGAGAAATGGGTCTGCTCATTTCTGGGGAGAATGTTCCATCCTTTCATTTTAGAGATAATTGGCACTTCCAGTTGATTTGTGGATATTAATGATAAGCTGACCATATAAAAAGTATACAAGTGGGTAGATTTCCCTCTCCTTTATGAAAATATTACGTTGAATCTTATAAAGTTAGAAAAAATGAAATACGTAAGTGCTCCAAATAAGTTTGCCCAGAGTCACAGGTGATTTCCACTTATGACCACGAATTAGAGGATAGTTGAATTTCTTCTACTCCTTTCCATGGCCAATGCAAATCAGTGGCTAGTGTGTGTATGCTCAGTTGTGTCCGACTCCGCAACACCAAAGACTGTAGCCCACCAGGCTCCTCTGTCCCTGGGATTTCATAGGCAAGAACACTGGAGTGGGTTGCCATTTCCTTCTCCAGGGGATCTTCCTGACCCAGGGATCAAACCTACATCTCTCAAGTCTCCTGCATTGGCAGGTAGGTTCTTTACCACTAACACCACCTGGGAAGCCCTGCCAGGTCACCAGCCCAACAACCCCTACATTTCAGTCCAGAATAGAAAGCAAAAGCTTTGTGGCCCTGTATATTTTTCAAATAACTAAAAGGACTGATGATGATTAACTTTTATGGTAATTTGTTTGGCAGGATAATATGTGTAAATCCTCCCCATATCCACTCCTTCTCAAGCAGATTGTTAATATTTTGTGATGCCAGCCCTAGAGACTTTGGCAAGGTGAGAAACAGAAAGAGGAAATGGTGTTCTGAGGCTCAGGAAGTCAAGTTCAAGAAGAAAGGAGAGGTGATGCTTTTGAAAAACTAAACATAGTTGGAAAAGGGAAAGAGATCTATAAATCCTTTGAGCAATGTCCATACATAGTCTGTGACAGCAATGTGAGAAGGTGGCAAGACTTTAGAGGGGAATGGTTGCATGGTGTGTACAAGGAGTCAGGATCATAGATATCAAGATTCCCAGGTCATAAAAGTTCTTCCCTGCACCCGAGTATAGCACATAAACAGCAGAGTTCCAGACCTGAAGTGACAATGGAACTGAATTAATGTTGCAATGCAAAATATTGATTGATGTCCATATAAATTTCTCCAGTGCTTTAGCACTAAGTAGGATCACAAAGTTTTAGAGGATGGGGAAAGCTAGTTGCATCAACCAAGAAGTTTTCATTCTCAGGAATGATGTAAAAAAATGTTAAGTGGTATTTTTGTATAAATATGTTTACTTACTTTACTTTGATGAGAGGCAAACTTTCTTGATATATAAGATGTTTCCAATGTAACAAAATACCCAATAATAAGATGTGTATTCTTGAAAGTTAAAGAAACTTGGGTCTTTCCCTGCTTCAGTTTGGGTATGTCCTTTGACCTTGAACAAGCCCTTGAAATATGCTCAGCTTCACGTACTTCATTTAAGATGGGAACAAGTATAGCTATCAGGCTTACCTCATAAAGCTAGTAGACACAGAATTACCGATAGTGGTAGTAGGACCAATAGAGTTGGTGCTATTGTTGCTATTGTTGTTTATTAGTATTGCTGTGATGTGTGAGAATAATTTCTTTAATAAGACCTACCAATGATTGTTGTCAATATATCAATTAATAAGGATCATAGTTTCTCTAGCTGAAAAATGTAAATGTTGCAGGTAATATGAATACACTTTTATATATCTGTATATATTTTAATAAGTTTGTTTTTTTGCTAAGTTGCTTCAGTTGTGTCCAGCTCTGCAATCCTATGGACTGTAGCTGGCAGGCTCCTTTGTCCATGGGGATTCTCCAGGCAAGAATACTGGAGTTTATCACAAGATAACTAGAAACCAACCTACAGATTATATTTCTAAAAGCAGTACAATTATAAACAGCTCTTTGAAAAGTCACTTATTAAATTATTATTAAAAATCAAATGATAAATTCACTGAGAAGGTGCCCTGGTTCATTTTTGGTCATGTGAGTAATATTGAAATATGGATAGTTTGTATTTTAAATGATATGTCAATAACCAAAGTTTGGGGGCAGACGTGCTTGAAATAGAGCATGGTGTTTTGACCAAGCAATATTTTTGCTCTAGGTCAGGGAAACAAGAGCTGCAGAACCAGGAAATGTAGAGGGAGCATGGAAAATATTTAATCAACAGTTATCCCTCTAAAGGAAAATCACTAGTATCTATAAAATGAAGCAGATGACAGTGCTGTTCTGCTTCTCAGTATGAAGGGAGGAGGTACTAGCCATGTAGCTTCTTTCATATTAAAGAGAAAAAAGTACATATGCAAAAATATGGGGAAGGGGAAAGATGTGGAGGGGCAGATTCCACATTCCACAATCCAGAGATGAACAAGAGCTAGGAATGCTACCTTTATAAATTATGTATACAAAGGTGAAATGAGTGAAACCATTAAAAAATTCAGATCTAAGGGATAACTTGATACTTTCTTTATCATAACCAGATTTATGGAAATAGCTAGTCAGTTCCTGTCTACTTTAAACATAGAGTGAAAGTGAAGTCACTTAGTCATGTCTGACTCTTTGTGACCCCGTGGACTGTAGCCTACCAGACTCCTCCCTCTATGGGATTCTCCAGGCAAGAGTACTGGAGTGGGTTGTCATTTCCTTCTCCAGGGGATCTTCCCTGACCCAGAGATCGAACCCGGGTCTCCCGCATTCCAGGCAGATGCTTTACCCTCTGAGTCACCAGGGAGTTAAGCCCCACTTTAAGCATGGCCACCTGATAAGTTATCTATCATAGCAATAATCTATCTGTGTTTAAATATAGCAGTGAAGTATTTCCATAATCTTTGAAGTCTTTATTTCTAATTATCTAAAATTAGATCTACAGCAACTTAGTGTTTACCTATATTTCCTTTCCTCTTGAGGCTCAGATCTTGGTTTCAGCACCTGTCATCCAAGAGAATGACTGAGTTGAGGCCAAATTGATACTGATCACACTCAACCTCAGAGAAGAGAGATGAGGGGCAAAACTCAGGAGAAAGTTAGATAGCAGTCTTTTCTCATACCATCCTCGTTTAACCTTGATAAGGTCACGCTGGTGGAAGAGTTGCTTTTTTAAAGTTGAAAAACAAAGACATGAGGTCTAACATAAAGATATGAATAGATATGGAAATCCTACTTCTTGATTTTATGCTCTAAGTGAGGATAAAAAGAAGCATGCAAGTGAAATAAATATACTTAACTCAAGTACTGGTAGAGAGACAGCCAGGGGAAATGATGTTTCAACTTTCATGGCACAGGTTCCAGCGCCAGAGTCAACTTGTGTTTCCTCCATGTGAACTACATAAGGGTAAAAATGTGGCCATAGTATATTGACAAATCAGAGTTTTCTTGTCTTGGTACCGACAATTGCAATGGAAGAGCTCTAGCCCCCGACGAGGTCTCCACAGCTAGTTCAGGAGGACCCCAAGCAGCGCTTTCACTTGTTCTCTTGTCCATCCTGTGGTCCTGTATTTCCTCTTCTCCTTATTCAGCAGCTTCTAATGCCCCTTCTAAGAGTGAAATCCTCTGCTTTGTTTCCTATTTGTGGTATTCACTAGTTATTTTTGCCACCAACCTTCATTTATCCATCTTCTAGCTATAGCAACCAAAGTTTTGCTTTGTGGGAATTCCTCCTTTTCCTCCTCCTTGCTCAGTCCTGTTGCTTAAATGCAGTTGCCCCCACCCTGACATGTATTAACTAATTGTATGTATAGCCTTTCTTCCTGGTTACAATAACCTATACGGGAACAGACATGTAACCCATCCACGGTGAATTAGACTGAGATGTTTGCTCTGTCCTCTATGGCAGCAATCAGAAAAGCCTGGCTCAACCCCTTGAGATGGTACAGGATGTATCTGCCATTTCCTCTGACTGCCCCTGCCATTTCCTCCCTCTGTAACAGGCCTGTGGAAGCCCTGCTCTGCCACCCACTAGCTATGTGGTCCTGGACAAGTTGTTTAACCTTTGTGTGTTTCCTCATTGTTGTTGTTCAGTTGCTAAGTCAAGTTCAACTCTCTGCAACCCCATGCAAAGATAGCAGCATGCCAGACTCCTCTGTCCTTCACTATCTCCTGGAGTTTGCTCCAGGCTCCTCTGGAGTATGCCAGGATCTTCTGTCCTTCGCTATCTCCTGGAGTTTGCTCAAATCATGTCTATTGAGTCAGTGATGCTATCTAACCATATCATTCTCTGTTGTCCCCTTCTGCTCCTGCCTTCAATCTTTCCCAGCATCAGGGTCTTTTCCAATGAGTCAGTTCTTCACATTAGGTGGCCAAAGTATTGGGAGTTTCAGCTTCAGCATCAGTACTTCCAATAAATATTCAGGGCCTATTTCCTTTAGGATTGACTGGTTTGATATCCTTGCAGTCCAAGGAACTCTTTTTAAAAGTTTTCTCCAACACCACAGTTCAAAAGCACCAATTCTTCAGCGCTCAGCTTTCTTTATACTCCAATTCTCACATCCATACATGACTCATGGAAAAACCATAGCTTTAACTGGACAGACATTTATTGGAAAAATAATGTCTCTGCTTTTTTTTTTTTTTTAAATGACTTCCCTGGTGGCTCAGAGGTTAAAGCGTCTGCCTCCAATGCGGGAGACCAGGGTTCGATCCCTGGGTCAGGAAGACCCCCTGGAGAAGGAAATGGCAATCCACTCCAGTATTCTTGCCTGGAGAATCCCATGGATGGAGAAGCCTAGTAGATTACAGTCCACAGGGTCGCAAAGAGTCGGACACGACTGAACGACTTCACCTTCACCTGCTTTTTAATAGGCTGTCTAGGTTGGTCATAGCTTTCTTTCCAAGGAGAAAGTGTCTTTTAATTTCATGGCTACAGTCACGGTCAGCAGTGATTTTGAAACCCAAGAAATAAAACCTGTCACTGTTTTCACTTTTTCCTCTTCTATTTGTCATGAAGTGATGGGGCCAGATGCCATGATCTTTGTTTTTTGAATGCTGGGTTTTAAGCCAGCTTTTCCTCTCTCCTCTTTCGTTTCCATCAAGAGGCTCTTTAGTTCCTCTTCACTTTCTGCCATTAGCGTGGTATCATCTGCATATCTGAGGTTATTAATATTTCTCCCAGCAATCTTGATTTCAGCCTGTGATTTATCCAGCCTGGCATTGCACATGATTTACTCTGCATAGAAGTTAAATAAACAGGGTGATGATATACAGCCTTGATGTGCTCCTTTCCTGATTTTGAACTTGTCAGTTGTCCCATGTAAGATTCTAACTGTTTCTTGAGCTACATACAGGTTTCTCAGAAGACAGGTAACATGGTCTGGTACTCCTATCTTTTTAAGAGTTTTCCATAGTTTGTTGTGATCCACACAGTCACATTAATTTCGAGATGTATGCTGCTACTGCTGCTGCTAAGTCACTTCAGTTGTGTCTGACTCTGTGTGACCCCATAGACGGCAGCCCACCAGGCTCCAGGCAAGAACACTGGAGTGGGTTGCCATTTCCTTCTCCAGCGCATGTATGTATGGTAAGTCGCTTCAGTCGTGTCCGACTGTGAGACCCTATGGACAGCAGCCCACCAGGCTCCTCTCTCCATGGGATTCTCTAGGCAAGAATGCTGGAGGAGATGTATTCTACTGTGGTTTAATATCTAGCAGCACGAGTTTTTTCCTTGTTAGAACAGAAGTGACCCTAATTTAAAACAGACTTTTCAGAACTTCTCTGCACAAAATCTCTAATTATGCTTTTATTATTGTTATTGTCATAAGGACAATAACAATGGATAGCAACTCAAATTATTTTATGTAATACTAACTCAAATTTACTGTATGGAAATAAGGAAACAAGACTTTTTTCATACAGATTATCTTCCCAGAAGCCAAGGGAAGCTAAAGAACCAGATATCAGGAAGGGCAGAAATCAGAATAGAACTCATGGAAGTCAGAATCAAAAGGCCATTCAGAATCTAAGGCAGATCTAGTATCAAGAGGTGGTGGATATTCAGTCAGATCTATGCTTCTTAACTGACTCAGCTACTCTCTTATTTTCTGTGTCCTCTCCCTGAGGCCCTCTGGTTTATTTTTTTCATACTTGGCAGTGCAGTGTCCTAAGAGTAGAAATCTAATGGGTTCAACTAATAACCCTTCATCATTTTTTTGGAGCAGATTTTTGGGACAATATCATATAGGTTGTTGCCCATGCCATGGATTTGCTAACCTTGGCTCAGTTGCCCATTAAGTCTCACCACCTGGGTGCAGTGGATCACATGGCACAGGGTCACGTGTTATACAACCTGGCCATCTGAAACTAACTTCTCACAATCTGTTGTAACTGCATCCTTGACCTTGGAAAAGAAAATAAATAAGAAGAGAAATTTTTCCTCTGGAATGATCAACTCATATATCTAGCTGAAAAAATAGAATCACTGAATCCACCGTCATCATCAGACTAATTTAAGAAAGGAAAATAAGTCACTTTACTGTAATATTCTAGCTTGACAAAAAATGCTTAACAATCTTATGTTAATTTATTCTTTTTGCATCCCTGAGAAATTGGTAAATTTTTGCCTATTCAAAAAAGTAGAATTGTCACATAGCTAGAATTTGTACTCAGCATTCTAGGACATGAAATCTGTTTTTAATCTAAACCAACTAGCTTCCAGCTGCTGTGATACTGGCTGCTTTGAAAAATACACAGATCTCTTTTTACTGCACCAAAAAAAAAAAAAAATCAATCCATATTGGGAAATTAGACCTCTCCTTGCAACTATCAATTGGAGAAATAGCCATTTGTTTCTGTGGGAGTGCAGGATGAACCTGGCTGTTTTTAACAGATGACCTAAGAAGCCCATTACAGATGAATCAAGATTGGATTAGAAAATAAATATGAAAAAAATTATCAGAGTTAATGCTGTGAAATGGCCTAAGTTCATTTTCACAAGAAGTGCCAACTGCACTGAATTATTGATAATGCTGTATAATGTGGTAAATGTAATATAGTGTTTGGAAAGGATTCTGTTTGGTTGGTTGTTGATTTTAAGCCACTGAGTCTTTAAAATGTTAAAGCCCTTAAATCTGAGATGGGATATGGTTACAACATGTCTTATGAAGTCTGTATTATTCTCCTCCTTCTGTTGTCTCATCTCTCATCCCTCAATACTGAGAAGAGAAGTAGCCATAGTGTCAGGTCAGACAGAGGTCCATTAGCATGATCTTATGTAGTAAATTAGATGGACAGGAGAAAGTCTTCCTCTACATCCACTCCTATGTCCAAAAGCTATGGTTCAATTTGACTATAGCCTTAAAAGGGAGTAGTGAATAGGATAAGAATGACCCAGCAAGGCTGACACTCAAACTACACTCCTGAAACCAACTATCATCAGTTTCTTCTGACCTAATTCATGACTACAATGCTTTTAAATATTTTAGGAGTCATTGCCAACAGGTGCACTGATACTCAAGTTTTTGTAGTCACTAGTTCTCCTACATAGTGATCTAGCTGTTAAACAAATAATATCTATCAAGTTAATGTTAGGTAAACACCTATGTTGTCATCTGATTAATAATACAGGGAATCTGTTTCTGAACATGTGGCTCTTTGAGAGAATATATAACCAGACTCCCTCTTAAAAGAGCTTTCAATTGGAAAGAAAAATCTGTGCCTAAAGATTTGATTTTTTTTAATCATTTTAATATTTGTTATGTGTTGAGTTTCTTCTCTCTCCACATTCTTCTACTCAACATCACAGCAATAAAAACAAACTTCTTTCTTTCTTTCTTTCTTTTCTTTTTTTTGCAAATGCAGGTGAAAAGTTAGCTTATTCCTTATGCCTAGTCTTAATGATATATTTTTAGCATCATCGCTGGTATTTCATATCTTAACAAACATTTTATATTATTATTTTTGTGCTGCAAGCATATTGTTTTGAATCAAGGACCCTTTAGAGCACCTTCTTCACCTGGCTACACATCTCTGCATGAGCACCTGAGTCAGATGCTCAAAAATAGTACTGCTATCTATTCAATAAACAAGTATTAAGATTTTGCTATTCCCTAGACCCTGCAACCTCTCTGCATCTTTACATACTGACTCCAATTTGCATACTTAAGTAACCACATTTTCTCAGGATGTCGAGTTTAAGCAAATAGGCTCTAAGCATCTCCAGTCACCATTCTTTGACTTGCTCTCATTACTCTTTCTGTAGTCCAGCCTTTCTACATATTTAGTGTCTGAGTTCCTAGGCTATTAATGCACTTAGACATCTTTGGGACTGAAACATTTCTTGCATCATTTAGTCTTCTGCTGCTCTCTTGATCCAGGATAGCTCAACCTTGTAACCCAGGGTTGGGGCTTTGCTTCCTGCTACTCTTTTCCCTGATACTCACTCCAGTATCCAGGATTCCAGATTTCCAGAAGATCACTTGCTCTCACACCCCTTATAACTATATTCCCTTAGTTGAAACAATTGCCTCGTTACATTCCTCTTACCCTATTCCGACCATTCCAGGCTGCTAGTCTAGCTACTTTTATATAATCATTCACATACTGACTTCCATATTCCAATTGCCAAATTGGATTTATTTCCCTGCCTGTAAATGGGACATGTGGGAGAAACCAGTTCCAAATCCTGGACCCTCTCAACTTGGCCTGTCCCATTGTTATTCACTACCCACAGTTAATTGTTCCTAACATAAGGAAAAAAAAAAAAAGGATATCATGATATTTGATCTTTAATGGAAGAGAGAATTTGTATAGTCTATCAGAAAAAAAAAAGCTAAGTTAGATCCAAGCATCTACAATTTCTACTTGGCCTCCTGATAATCTCTCAACAGGTTAAGTATGTGGACTATGCTGGATGAGGCAGTTACACTATTCTTCCAAGTTACTGAATTTCTCTGCAGTGAGAAGCAACATTGTAGAGTAGAAATGGCAGAGAAATAAACAGAAAAATCTATGATCTTGATTTTCCACTTACTCTTATACCTTCACCTTAAGCAGTCTCTTAACATCTCCTAGCTGTCCTCCTAGGGAATGTGGGAACAATAACAGTTCATTAGCAGTGCCTATAAACCATCAAATCTTTAAGACTTGACTTTGGTAAACTACAAAAGTCAATAAATAAATGAAGAAGAATTTGTCTGGCTTGGTTGAGAATAACTTAAGGTTTCTGTCCACTTGCGCTATGCTCTAGGACAAGTTTGTGTAAAAGCATGTCCATGAAATGGGCTAGTTTCCTGCATGTATATTGTACCCATTCACCATTAAAAAGTCAGATTCCAGGTTTTCTATGGATATCAAGTTTCATAATGTCTATTTTAAAGAAAACACAGAGCAACCTGCTCCACAGACGTGCTTGGCTCCTATGGCCCTGTCCCGCTGCCACCCCTATCATGTCCACATATGGACCTGGTTTCAGATGGTCTTGTTCAGAGGATAAAATGGCCTGGATTAATCCAGGACATGTAGCTGGTGGTCTCCACCATGACCCTCCTGCTTAACTCTTTTCTTGCTCTTACTTCCCTTTAGGAAGTGACATGTTTTTAGCACAAAGGAAAAAAAATCCTGGTCTTGAAACTTATTAAACTGCAGGGGAGAAAAAAACTTTTTCTAAAACTGAAAAAAAAACCATGAAGAATGAGGCTATGTGGCCCCATATGGCTAGAGGTCACCTATGCTCTACCTAGGGTAAATAAAGTGAGACTAGGTGCTGTGGGAACAAAAAGCAGGGGCACCTGACCAGATCTCGGAGGACGGGGAATACTTCCTGGGGGAGGTGATGCCCAATAGCTCTTCCCGAGATGCAGCTATATTTCCCAGAGCTCCCTAGGCATAAGTCCTGGTGCTGGAACTGAGAAAAGTCACTCTGACCACAACAAGGCACAGTAGGGGTCTCCAACTCACTAACGGGGCACATAGGCTTCCTTGCTCTCATCACTGTTCACCTCTAGGGTACCTGCTGCGTGTCTATGAGGCCAATTTGACCATGTTCATACATCTTAAAGCAAAAACTCTAAACATGTTGATAAATAGGGTAGTTTTAATAAACTTTCTGTGGAGAAACAAAGAGCATTACATAACACAATACATTCAAAGGACAGGAAAACCTTAGAAACCTTTATAAGCACTCCTTTTCTGCCAAAGTTCTAGTAACTGTAGTAGCTACTACATCTCATTCTCTCTAATGTACCATTTGATGTCTGTCTTTTTTATATGTCTCTATCTTTGTCTCTCTGTTCTCTTACTGCCTTTGTCTCTGTCTGGGTGTATATTCTATTTTTATTGAGATATAATTGACCTAAAACATCATGTAAGTTTAAGGTATATAATGTGTTGATTTGGTGCATTTACACATTGCTATATGATTACCACTATAGCGTTAGGTAACACTTCTATCATGTTGCATAATTATCATTTCTTTTTTATGCTGAGAACATTAAGATCTAGTCTCAGCCACTTTGAAGTTTATAATATGCTACTGTGAACTATAAGCACTATGCTCTACACTAGATCTCCAGCACCTATTTATCTATTAGTTGCAAATTTACACCCTTAAAAAACTCCTCACTATATGGCTCAGGAAACTCAAACAGGGGCTCTGTATCAACCTAGATGGATGGGATGGGGAGAGAGATGGGAGGGAGTTTCAAAAGAAAGGGGATATATGTATACCTATGGCTGATTCATGTTGAGGTTTGACAAAACACAGCAAAATTCTATAAAGAAATTATCCTTCAATAAAAAATAGATTAACTAAAAAAAAAAACAGACACCTCCTTATTCCCCCATTCCCACAGCCCTGGTAATTACCATTCTACTTTCTGTTTTTATTATTTGGCTTTTTAGATTCCATATGAGTGAAATGTATGAAGGGAAAGTGGTTATCTGAGGAGGCTTTACAAATAGCTGAGGAAAGAAGAGAAGCAAACGGCAAGGGAGAAAGGGAAAGACATAACTGAACGCAGAGTTCCAGAGCATAGCAAGGAGAGATTAGAAGACCTTCTTCAATGAACAATGGAAAGAAGTACAGGAAAACAATGGAATAAGAAAGACTAGAGATCACTTCAAGAAAACTGGAGACATCACAGGAACATTTCATACAAGAATATGCATGATAAAGGATAGAAATGGAAGGACCTAACAGAAACAGAAGAAATTAAGAAGAGGTGGCATGAATACACAAAAGAAGTCTACAAAAAGGTCTTCAGTTCAGTTCAGTCGCTCAGTCGTGTCCGACTCTTTGTGACCCCATGAATCGCAGCACGCCAGGCCTCCCTGTCCATCACCAACTCCTGGAGTTCACTCAGACTCACATCCATCGAGTCAGTGATGCCATCCAGCCATCTCATCCACTGTCATTCCCTTCTCCTCCTGCCCCCAATCCCTCCCAGGATCAGGGTCTTTTCCAATGAGTCAACTCTTCACATGAGGTGGCCAAAGTACTGGAGTTTCAGCTTTAGCATCATTCCTTCCAAAGAAATCCCAGGGCTGATCTCCTTTAGAGTGGACTGGTTGGATATCCTTGCAGCCCAAGGGACTCTCAAGAGTCTTCTACAACACTACACTTCAAAAGCATCAATTCTTCGGCGCTCAGCCTTCTTCACAGTCCAACTCTCACATCCGTACATGACTACTGGAAAAACCATAGCCTTGACTAGATGGACCTTAGTCGGCAAAGTAATGTCTCTGCTTTTGAATATGCTGTCTAAAGTTGATCATAAGTTTTCTTCCAAGGAGTAAGCGTCTTTTAATTTTATGGCTGCAGTCACCATCTGCAGTGATTTTGGAGCCCCCCAAAATAAAGTCTGACACTGTTTCCACTGTTTCCCCATCTATTTCCCATGAAGTGATGGGACCGGATGCCATGATCTTCATTCTTAATGACATGGATAACCACTATGGTGTTTTCGCTCACCTAGAGTCCGACATCCTGGAGTGTGAAGTCAAGTGGGCCTTAGGAATCATCACAAGGAACGAAGCTAGTGGAAGTGATGGAATTCCAGCTGAGCTATAAAAGATGATGCTGTTAAAGTTCTGCATTCAATATGTCAGCAAATTCTAAAAACTCAGCAGTGGCCACAGGGCTGGAAAAGGACAGTTTTCATTCCAATCCCAAAGAAAGGCAAGGCCAAAGAATATTCAAACTACTGTACAATGGTGTTCATTTCACATGCTAGTAAGGTTATGTTCAAAATCCTTCAAGCTAGGCTTCAGCATTATGTGAACCAAACACTTCCAGATGTACAAGCTGTGTTTAAAAAAATCAGAGGAACCAGAGATCAAACTGCCAATACTTGTTGCATCATGGAGAAAGCAAGGGAATTCCAGGAAAACATCTACTTCTTCTTCATTGATTATGCTAAAACCTTTGTGTAGATCACAACAAACTATGGAAAATTCTTAAACAGATGGGAGTACCAGACCACCTTTTCTGTTTCCAGAGAAACCTGTATGCAGGTCAAGAAGAAACAGTTAGAACTAGACATAGAATGACTGGCTGGCTCAAAATTGGGAAAGGAGTAAGATAAGGCTATATGTTGTCACCTTGCTTATTTAACTTACATGCAGAATACATCATGCAAAATGTTGGACTGGATGACTCACAAGCTGGAATCAGATTGCTGGGAGAAATATCAACAACCTCAGATATGCAGATGACACAACTCTAATGGCAGAAAGTGAAAAGGAATTAAAGAGTCTTTTCATGAAGGTGAAGGAGAAGAGTGAAAAGCTGGCTTAAAACTTAACATTCAGAAAACTAAGATTATGGCATATGTTTATATCACTTCATGGCAAATAGAAGGGGAAAAGTGGAAGCCATGACAAATTTTATTTTCCTGGGCTTTAAAAATCACTGGGAATAGTGACTACAGCTGTGAAATTAAAAGATGCCTGCTCTTTGGAGGGAAAGCTATGACAAACCTAGACAGTGTATTAAAAATTAGAGACATTACTTTGCTGACAAAGGTCCACATAGTCAAAACTACGTTTTTTCCAGTAGTCATGTATGGATGTGAGAGTTGATCCATAAAGAAGGTGGAGCACTGAAGAACTGATGCTTTTGAATTGTGATGCTGAGGAAGACTCTTGGGAATGCCTTGGACAGCAAGGAAATCAAACTGGTCATTCCTAAAGGAAATCAACCCTAAATATTCATTGCAAGGACTGCTGCTAAAGCTGAAGCTCCAATACTTTGGCCACCGAATGTGAAGTCCTGATTCATTGGAAAAGACCCTGATGCTAGGGAAGATTGAAGGCAAAAGGAGAAGCGGGTAGAAGAGGATGAGATGGTTAGATAGTGTCACTGACTCAATTGATGTGAATTTGAACAAACTCCAGGAGATAGTGGAGGACAGAAGATCCTGGTGTGTTGTAGACCATGGGGTTGCAAAGCATTAGACACGACTTAGTGACTGAACAAGAACACAATAACATATGAGTTATATCATATCGTATTTGTCTTTTTCTGTCTGACTTATGTCACTTAGCATAATGCCCTCAAGGTTGAACAACACTGTCACAATTGGCAAGATTTCTTTCTTTCTCATGGATGAATAGTATTCCATTGTGTGTGTGTGTGTGTGTGTGTGTGTGTGTGTCTGTGTTTGAGACATCATCTTATCCATTCATCCATTGACAGCATGTCATATGCCATATGTCTTTCAGAGTTATGTCTGAGGTGTGTTTGTATGTGTGCATGTCTTTGTTAATCTTCGTCTGTCTTTTTTAATCTCTCCTTTTCCTTCTATCCTACCACTATCTCCTCAACTTTTCCACCTGCATCTTCCTTCATCCAGATTGTCCAAGACTCTAAGCTCTATCTCCCAATTCTTGGCTCTCACTATGGGTCTACCCATATTTTTTAGTGTATGATGCTATTCTTGGTTTCTTTAATTTTCTGTTACCATCCCTCATCCTACTCAGAAAATAAGGACTACTCTCTTTGGTATCTATAGTTCATAGAATATTGAAGATGAAAGATGGTAAATCTTATAATGTAATTATATTCTTTTCACCAGCCTCATCTCTTATTTCTCCACTCTGCACTCTTCTTATGAGGTAGACAGAACTTCTTGCAGTGCCACAAACTCCCTTATGCTAATAGCCTGTCAATCTTATCTGTCTTACTACTCCCTCTTTTTCCCTGGAAACTTCCACTCTTCTTCTAAGGACTGGGTCATCCACCTAGAAAGGAAGATACTCCCTTCAATGTGGAGTTAGATAAGCCTCAGGGAAGCCCTTTCTGCTTCCCCTTACAGATTAACTACATTGATCAGGAAATGTCAGCAAGCTTGAATGTCTTCTCCACAGGACATGGTTCCTTAGACATGTGAACGTATATGTACCTTTGGTGTTTGGCTTCCAGTCAGCCCTCCATAAATGTTTGTGGAATGAAGATAGAAAGTCTATGCAATAAGTAGTGACCTATGACAATCTCTCTTTTCTCTGAGTCAATTTTAAATTTAAAACAACAACTATAAAAACAACGTGCCAATGTCTATAAGCCTCTCTATCTTCCTCAAAAAACTTCAGAAAAAAGACAAAGCTTGCCAGAGAAAGAATGAAAGACCAAGTTCAGTGCTAAAAATCATGAGGCCATTCTTACACAATCACAAATTAAAACCATCTTGGTCACAAAGAGCCACTTTTAAATGGGAACTACATAATTTAAAAAGACCATTTGTATAACGGAGGCATTAACTTTGGCCAACAATTCTCTTGCCACTGATTTAAAGATTTTGAATTAGGTGATTTCAAGAGAAAGGTTTAAAGTAAAGGAAAAATATATCCAAATCATAATCAAATGAAATGTTACAGAGGAGGTCATTGAGTGGAATTCTTCCATGGTCCTACATTTAACTATATGGGATTTTTTTTTCAAAGTATCATCATAGTCAGTCTTTGGGAATGAAGGATTTTCTTCTTAGTAGTAAACTACATTTCATCACAGAGATGGACCCCTCTATTTAGTTATTCCCCTTGACCACAGGCAATTTTTCATGTTCCATATGTAACATATAAGAAAATCAGTGATTGTAGCTTTTCTTTATCATGGCAAACTGAGCTACAAATATATGAAATAAACACTATTTCATATATTTAAAACAGTTTAAATCTGTTTTCCTCTCTCAATGAGCTGAGTTACCTACACTAAATACTCTCAGTGGGGATATCACAGCTAACCATTTCACAATGCAATATAACAAAAGGACTAAAAGGGGGCAGTTTTATGATGTGTGAATGATGTGCTTAAATCGTTTTATAAACAAGTGCACTATAATAGAGGCTATTTAACGGTAGGTTTAAATGATATGATGCTAAGCATTGTTTAAACCTTATTTACCTGGGTTATACTCATTTAGTAACTACCCCAATAATTATACGGTTTCTCTAAGTGTCAGAGACTGAGTGAGTTTTCTACTATAGAGTTAAGGGTGTGAGTGAAGTTTGGGGGATTGTATACCAAGATGAATGAGACTTGGCTTCTAGCCTGGAAAGGCTCATAGTTAAATAAAGGAGAGAAACTTGTAAACTTGCAATTGAGCAAGAAGGAGAACAATGGTTCTTCTGAGTCCATTCAATAGATGGAGCCTTAACAATCAAGCTCAAGATAGGATTATCTTTCATATGTCCTGGTATAAAAAACAACTGGCCAGATACTAGTATTCCTAGCTGAATCACCAAAGAGATTAAAGTCACTAGCAATAGTGCTGGTTTTAGGAGAAAAAGAAAACTGCTTATGCTCATTCATATATTCATTCATTCAAATAACATTTAGTGAGTAGGTAATATAGGTTAAGAAATGCACTTAGCAGTAAGGATATAGATACTGCAATGTAACAGAGAGACATATAAACTGACCACATTACGGTGTGGAAAGGGGTATGGTGGCCTACAGCATATCAGGGACAGTGGGAATGTACAGAATTAATAACTGAGATGGCTTGTGAAGAGGCTGTTGTCTTTTCCATGTCTTTAGTTTTGGAAGAGAAATAGTCTTTTCCTTACATTAAATTTGAGTGACTTCTTGATTTCCTTCACTTCTCTCCTTTCTCTATAATCTTTTCCTCAGTTGGCTATGCCTACCAAGCTTTCTTATTTTCACAGATCTGCCTTATCTTGGGGTAGGGAGAGGATAGATAGTTAAATAGGTTGAACTTGATGTCATGTTCTAGCTATCATCTGATTTCTCTCAAGTATTTCATCTGATTACATTCCTTACACTTCACCTATATATGTACTACTTTCATCTCCTCTCCATTCATTGTTTTGGCTTGCTTTCCCACCACTGACATGACTATTTTTAAAAAAATTATTGGAGTATAGTTGCTTTACAAAATTGTACTAGTTTCTGCTGTACAGCAAAGTGAACCAGCTATATGTATGCATATATACCCTTTTAAAAATTTCCTTCATATTTAGGTCACCACAGAGCATTCAGTAGAGTTCCCTGTGCTATACAGTAGGTTCTCATTAGTTGTCTATTTTATATATGTGAAAGTGATGCATTAGTTGCTCAGTCATGTTCAATTCTTTGTGATCCCAGCCCACCAGGCTCCTCTGTCCGTGGAATTCTCCAGACAAGAATACTAGACTGGGAAGCCATACCCTTCTCCAGGGGATCTCACTTCTGTTTTATGCATAGAAGTGTATATATGTGAATCCCAACCTCCCACTTCATCCAGCCTTCTTTTCCCTCCTCGGTTTCCATAAGTTAGTTTTCTATGTCTATGTCTCTATTTCTGTTTTTGAAATAAGTTAATCTATACCATTTTTATAGATTCCACATATATGAGCTACTGTACATTTATTTTTCTCTCTGTGACTTACCTCATTCTGTATGGCAGTCTCTAGGTCCATCCACATCTCTGTAAATGGCACAATTTTTCTGAAATAACTGTTTTCTTAAAAAGTGTTAATACTAATAACTAGTTATATACTGAAGGGTTTTCAAAACCTCATCTTCAAGTTATTAACGATGAGTCAGAATTTTGACTTTACTATTGAGGATCAGAGAAATTCTTTGATTTGACAGAGATTACGAAATTACTAAGAGGCTGACCCAAGATGCAGATTGACATTTACCTGGCTGCAAAATTCAGAGGTTTTTCTTTCCTCCTCGTAATTCTTGTCTTCTGTCGCATTTGATATTTTAACTTTCCTCTTTGTGGACATCTGTTTTTGCTGATCTGAAATCTGTTTCTCTTAAAATTTGAAACAGCATTCCAGTATTCCCTTTAGAGACCAACCTATGCTTCTATTTCCTAATAGTTTGAAGCCAGGCTGATTTCAGTCACCCCCAGATCTAGAGGTAAACACCTGATATAAAAGAAAGCAAGCATAGGAAGTCCAAAAAATACATTTATGTGCTGCTGTTTCTGCTTATTTTAGGTACCCCATGTCTACATAACCCTACTTCTTCTAGTGACAGGCCCATGCATCGGTTCTAAAAATTGAACTTGCTGAAAATAACAACTAACTTGTATGATTTGGTGAAATCCCTGACCCCCTTCCACTGCACTATGATGATCTAGCGTTTGGCTGGTGTTTCTTCAACTCAGGCCTTTAGCTCATAATTTACATGGCCAGAAGCCACCAGAAATGAATCACTGGCTGGCCAGCCAGTTCTCTGTAATGATTTTGGATCTTCTTATTTTCCTTCTGCCTACTCCAATTCTCTACTTGGTCTTGGTGTCTACAAGACTCCTGGTCTTCTGAATTTTAATTTACAGCAATGAAATTTCATTCATAAAAGTCTGAAAGTAATTGACTTTAGAATTCTCCAAGAATGTGTTTTTGTTGCTTTGTTTTCTTATTCATAAACTAGGTCTGCCCACTCATGAATGCTTCAGAGCCATTACTAACACAAGATCTAGCCTTCAACTATCCAGATCTAGACTTAATTCATTTTTCTAAAAACCCAGGCTAGTTCTCCTGGTCCCTCAGAAGAGAATTTGACAGTCAATAGGTTGAATTCACATTTTCCTCTCTCATTTATGAGTTAGAACCTCAGAGAAAATGACCAGGTCCAGTTACTCTTTGGATTCCCCAGTTTCTAACGTCATACTTCATACATGTTAACTCTGTAAGTCAATGCTGACTGAACTGACTAGACCTTATATATCTTAGGATTATAACCTTACAGTTTCAGTTTTTAACTGTGCCAGGCATTCTCCCTCTAACCTGGAAAGACTCAAGGTTTCCCTTACATATAACTTAGGGAGGCTGACTGAAATTGTGTATAAAAGTCTGTAATATTTTAATAATTCAAGTGAATACTATAAAATACATTTCATGACTATCATGTAGCAGAGAAAACCCAAAAGAAAAAGGCTTTCATTTGTCATGGATTCTGAGCCTAATTTAAAAGTTTATCTTTTATATAATAATGGCTACAAGACAAAAAAAAAAAACATTCTAGAGTTTGGAGAAAATTGGTTTTCATTCAGATAAGTTTTAATAAAATCCTAGAAAACTAAAGAATTATACGATATTGAAAGTGAATGTGAAAGTCACTCAGTCATGTCCAACTCTTTGTGACCCCATGGACTATTAGAGGAGATTTGATTTCCCAATGAAGATGGCAGGATTTCTCTTACACCTGTTCCTAGTAATTTCTTATTTTGGGGGGTGATAGACCCTTCTTTGTTTTTTATCTACATGATAAAAATAGGGAATAAAACCATATGACCACAAGAATTCTGCTGAATCAACTATTGTGAGATGGATACTATGAACATACAGAAGAGGGATGTAGTTTGGCCTCTTTGAGATGATTAAATCATCCAAAAAGTAGTTATATCTTGCCTTAAAAATCATAAAAAGATTTCTATCTGTATCTACTGCCAGGTAGGACAATATGTCTTTGAAATTATTGTTCTCTGATGCATACTGTTACAAATAATGGAGACTTAACTCACTGTGGAAGTTAATATTAGTTTTGAGGGAATTAGTAAGTAGCTCCCCAGTTTTTCCCTCCTGCATTCTGAATCAATGAGATGGACAAAAGAATGAGGCAGATGGAGACAAAAGGGGGTTCTTGGAGAAAATATGGTGAGAACAGACTTCCTGATTCTGAGTCCTAGAATTAAGCATATGTTATCTCCCACTCACTCTGACTAAAAAGAAAGTTTGAGACCTTTACCACTGAGTTTTCCATAGGATCCATCAGGGCAGATTCTCTACAGGCAGGCAGATCCTAAAAACTTAAGGGACAGGAAGGAACCCCACTTGCCAGGTCCTCCTCTGAAACTCACCAAGCTTTAAATCATTCTACTCTGCAAAGAAACAGAAAGGAAAGAAACAGAGAAGGGAAAATATTCTTTCTGAAGGAAAGGAGGAGTGGGGAATGAGTAAGAGCAGTCCCTATCCCTGTCAGCACCACCAGATTATGTGTTTACAATTGGTACACTCTTGAGAGTATCTGCTTTTCAGAAAAGTGTTTGAGGGAGTGAAGGAGAATAATAGAGAGCTTCTAGGGAAGTTAGTTCTCTAAGAACTAAATTAAAATTTTATTCTAGTGATGGTTTTGGCTTTGTAAGTCACTTTGTAACTGTCCTGTTTAATTTACCTCTGTACACCAAAATAATTGTTGTTTAACTCTATCACAGAATTTTTTCCCCACAGTTTTGGGTGCTTCAAACCATGCTATTACCTCAATAATAATAATTTCCCTAGAATGTATTACTTGGTATGTCAAATATCATACAATGTTTAAACTCTTAATACTATTCCCTAATAAATATGACATTAGCCTACTTACTATTCAATTTCTAATATTTATATGTGCCAGCTGAGGAATGAAAGATCTGCAAAAGGTCTTCTTAAATATGGATGCTGATGAAGAAGACTGAGAGAAGGAATGGTGAGGGTGGGATGTGAGCTGAGAAGACTTTCCTGAAATCCAACAGAGAAGATTCAAGAAGCTTCAAGAGTATTCAAAGTTCAAGAAGTGGTCAAAATGTTGATGTTGAATGGTTAAGCAAATTAAGCACTAAAATAGATAACTGCCCCTGGCAACTAGGAAGTTGGTGCACACCCCAAGGAGAGTCTGAGCAGAGTAGAGGGATTAAAGCAAGCTGTAGTGGGTTAGAGTAAATGAGCTATAGAAATGGAAACTACACTACTATAGAATGCAGGTTTCCACTTCGAAAGATTTAGCTATTAAAAGAAGAAAGTACAAAGTGTTACAGGAAAGGTTAGGGTAAAGGAAAATTAATATTCTTTCATAAAAATTGCTATACTAAATAAATATACTCTATAAACCCATAGTAATTAGTAAAATGTTTTCTACTTAATAGTATCATATAATAAAGAACTAATTTCTGTCCCAATAATTAGAGTATGCAATATAAAATGGGGCTAAATGCAATTAAAAGTAACATGCAAGAGATAAAGGGAGTTCTGAGTGGGCCATGGATTATGCAAAATGCTCTGTGAAGGGAGTAAGCCTTGTGTTTTCCTTAAAATTAGTTACAATACCAACAAAAGAGACAAAAGGAATGTTGATCAAGACACTCTACAAGTTGCATTATTAAAACATCCAATCAAATTAAAATTTCCTCCATCCCTTGCTCCTTTTTCAGAAATCCCAAACAATTGCTCAGACTCAACCTTTATTCTTCTCCTTCAATAGACTACCAAACCAAGAATTATGAGAGAAATGAGACATGGGTCAATTGAGAGTACATAAAACAGATTGAATTGGTTCGTAATTTTTTTTCTTTTTCCCTTCCTGAGCATATAATTACAATATATCACATACAGAAGACACTGGTTTAAGTACCATACCAACTAATTTTGTTTCCTGTTTACCAACAGCAAACCTGTAAGGAAAACACCTCTATTATGTCCATTTTACAAATAGTAAAACTGAGGCACAAACTAAGTAAATTACCCAAGGTTATCCAGCTAGGAAGTAGTATACCTGTGATTCAAACTCAGGCAGTCCGATGCCTGGGCTGATTCAGTCAAGTGCTACTCCATGCTGTCTTTTTCCTACTGCCTTTAATCATTTTCCATCTTTTTCAAAATCTAAGTCAAAGTAATATATGCTCATGATCTAAAACATTCAAAAGTACACTATGTCTTGGCATGCTCACTAACTCTGCTGTGAACAGCTGTGTGTTTAACAATGGGGAGAGGATATGGGTGAGCAGACTGATGCAGCTTTCTATAAACACATGTCAAAAAATTTTCTCCTTTTGGCTTTACTTCTTATCCGCGACCTTGCTCTCCATCAGTTAGGGTTCCATATTCTGTCTAGGGATCGCCAAGGATATTAGCTGACAGTGCCCTACCCCCCACCCCCCTAATCCCACACACACGTACTAAAGCTCCTTCCTCCTTCTGGGCTACAATTACCCTCAGCTTCTATTTCTTCTTTCAACTTGCTCCCATTTTCTTCCTATTACTAATTTTTTTTTGAAATTCACTCTTGATGTCTAGCCCAACCCTCATTTCCTATGTGTTTAATCCCATTTTGTGTTCCTTTTATTTTTCATAAAATCTCAGCTTGAACTGGAAATCACAGGAAAGATTTTGTAAGAGATATCAGTGATATTTAACTATATTTATGGGCTGAAAACACTGATTTAGATGAGAAGCAGAGAGGAAAAATACAGGAAAATTTGAGAATAGTTGATAAAACAATTTCTAAACAGACAGTAGAGAGTGGATTCAGTGTATAAACAAAGAAGTTGCTTAGGAAGAAAAAATCATTCATTCAACAAACATTTATTGAATTTCAACTGTGTGCCAGGCAATGTCATAACTACTGGGAGATAGAGCAGTAAAGAACACAAACAAGCATCTTTTTTAATGTATCTCATATTCTGGGAAAGATTGAAGGCAGGAAGAGAAGGGGATGACAGAGGACAAGATGGTTGGATGATATCACCGACTCAATGAACATGAGTCTGAGTAATTTCCAAGAGGCAGTAAAGGACAGGGAAGCCTGGCATACTACAGTCCATGGGCTTGCAAAGAGTTGGACGTGACTGAGTGACTGAACAACAACAACATCCTAGGGGGAGGAGACAGACAATGAAAAAAGAGGTGAACATACCAAATGTTTGATTGTGGTAAGCACTATGGAGAAAATAAGACATGAAAGGGAAATAGATAGTGATCAGTAGGATTAGATGCGTGGGAGCAATTTTAAACACAGTGATCAGAAAGGACTCACTGAGAAGAAAATGTTTGAACAGCAACCTGAAATAAGTAAAAGGAAAGGCAGGCAAATACCCTGGGGAAGACTGTTGCAGGCAGAGAGTAACAAGGCAGAGGCCTAAGGCCAAAGCAAGTCCATCATATTCAAGGAAGAGCAAGGAGGCAGATAAGTGAGAAGAGCAGTCAACCATAAAGGCAATAGTGAACCCATTGGTGAAGAGCCTTATAGGCCATTGTAGAGACTTGGGCTTTTCTTTAAGGTGTAATGGGGCTTCTGTGGTGGCTCAGATGGTAAAGTATCTGACTGCAATGCAGGAGATCCAGGTTCAATCCCTGGGTAGGAAAAGTCCCCTGCAGAAGAAAATGGCAACCTACCCCAGTAATCTTGCCTGGGAAAACACTTGGTCAGAGGAGCCTGGAGAGCTACAGTTCATGGGAACAAAGAATTGGACATGACTTAGTGACTAACAGGCTTCCTTTGTAGTTCAGTTGGTAAAGAATCTGCCTGCAATGCAGGAAACCTGGGTTTGATCCCTGGGTTAGGAAGATACCCTGGAGAAGGAAATGGCAACCCACTCCAGTATCCTTGCCTGGAAAATATCATGGACAGAGGAGCCTGGTGAGCTGCAGTTCATGGGGTCGCAAAGCGTCAGGCATGACTGAGCGACTAACACCTACTTACACTTAGTGACTAACACATTCACTTTACTTTCACTTTAGGATGTAATAGGAAGAAGACAGTGGAAAGGCTGGGGTAGAGAATGTGATCTGATTTACAATTTTGACAGAATGACTTCAGATGTTGTGCTGAGAATAGATTGTAGGGCTCCAAGGGCAGAATAAAAAAAGGACAAACTAGGAGATTACAATAATCCAAACAAGAGATGATAATGACTTAGTTGGCAAGGATGATGCCAAAATCTGGGGCCTGAACAACCAGAAGGATAGAGTCATCATCAACTGGCAAGGGGAATACCCTAGAGCAGTGGAACTTGGTAGGAAAGGTCAAGAGTTTTTATGTCAACATCTTAAGTTTGAGAAATTTATTGGATATCCAAAGGAGATGTTTAGCAGGCAATAAGAAATGAGTCTTCCATTTAGGAGAGAAGTTTGGATGGGGATATACAGCAAATCACTGATAAATATCACCTCATTTTCCCTTAATACAAAAAAGAAGGATGAACACTACTATAGACAGTTTTATAATGTAGGAAAGAGGATTTATTAATATTATATTTATTAATATATTTTTGCTCTGTCAAGGCTGAGGCAAAGTTATATACTAAAAAAGAAACAGCTTTGGCTATTAACCACCATCGACTAAAGGTTTTCCTAGTAGCATTGTGAGGCCAGCTGGGCTTGAAAATCCTAAATTTGTGGCAGTTCCGGTTTGTGGTTATATAAGCCTATGTGATAAAGCATGGAAGATATATGTTGAATCTGTTAGGGGAAGTACATTGACTGAAACCGCCCACCCTGGCCAAGCACCATAGTAACCATTTGCATGAGTTGTTTTAAGACACAAGGTCCTGGTAAGGAACACGGAATTAATAAGCTACCACAAACCAGAGGAGTTCAGGAAAGGTCAAAAGGCACACTACATGTCCAACCACCTCCCAGAATCCTCCTCTCTGGCATCCATCTTGGCTGAACAAAGCATGCACCACCAGGAAGGACTCTGAGTCAGAATGATTGGCTAAAGACAACTTCCTGCAACAAATCCATTCAGGGTTAGGGAATGACTTGTGGATGTAGAGGAAGGAAAGGGAGATAGAAAATTGATGATTCTGATGAATTGCTGACCATAGAACCCAAACTGAGCAAGAGGCATATATCATAGTGGTGATGAACTAACTCTCTTACTATATATATATATAGTGTGTGTATATATATATATATATATATATATATATACTTACATAACACAAGAAATTGATGTAATACTGGGACTCAAAGGAGCTAGACAGCATGTAACAGAAGTTATGTTTTACAACACCAAGATCCTTGATCACCTTCTAAAAAGTACACCACTGTATATACAATTTACAGGACATTTAAGGATGAAAAATTTTGCAGTAAAATTGGCACTTTTAACAGTTGTGAAATTTCTTTTACTGCTCATATTATCTTTGCTTTTTCATTTCAAATTGGTTTCATTTGACTCAAGCCAAAATCCCATGTGATTCTTTCTAAATTTCCTTGGAATTTTTCAACAGACATAGGCATAATAATACAATTGTGGTCAGGCAAGTTCCTTAACAAAGGATAGAATGTCTTCTCATGGCATTCCAAAGAGATGACTTAGTCTCAGCTGAGTAGAGAGCAAGACAAGTAATGGTCTTAGACATGGAGGCTCTCTTTAAGCACCTTTAAGGCTTACGTTGACATGTTTCAATGAGATAATAATCAATATAGAGTCTTTATTTTAGAGTCTTCAAAACTCCAAAAATTTAAAAGATAAATTCAGAAATGAGTGAATATCTTTCCTATCATGCTTCTAAAATATTGGGGTATCTATAAATTTATAACAGCTGGGTAATGAGAAAGAATTCTCAAATTACATCTTGAAGCTCACAGTCTAGCATTAACAAAAACCAGCTCTGGCTGCTTTAAGTCAAAAGGGGACCATATTTGAAGGAGGCCCAAGGAAATAGAAATACAAACAAGAGGTGAACAATGGATCTTGGGGAGGGTAAGAATCAGGGTGGACTGGGAACTAGGAGGTAGAGTTCATGAGTCTTTGCTTTAGACAGCTGCCATCAACACGGCAGTTCCAGTTCCCTGAGGCTCTATATCTCTTTGTTCAAATTCTTAGCAGAATGAAACCAAACAGTCAGCCTTAGTTAAATGCTCACCCCTGGATCAAGGGCAGGATGGAGGGGTAATTAAGTTTAGAAATAGAGATATGGTTCTGAGAGACCATTCCTGTGTCCTGGGGACAAAGAAAGGGAACTCTTGAACCAAGGAGCCATTAGAAGTTTATACTACTGAGAAAGACAGGTAATAAGCCAAGGAACTTCAAAGATGAAGGCTAAGAAAGGAAAGACGAGAATGTTAAAGAAAAATAGATAACAAAGAGAATTAAAGTGATCTAAGTATCAGGGGAAAAGATGGTACCTAAACTTAGATGCAAATGGTGACTTGCAGCCATGAAATTAAAAGACACTTACTCCTTGGAAGGAAAGTTATGACCAACCTAGACAGCATATTTAAAAGCAGAGACATTACTTTGCCAACAAAAGTCTGTCTAGTCAAGGCTATGGTTTTTCCAGGAGTCATGTACAGATGTGAGAGCTGGACTATAAAGAAAGCTGACTGCTGAAGAATTGATGCTTTTGAACTGTGGTATTGGAGAAGACTCTTGAGAGTCTCTTGGACTGCAAGGAGATCCAACCAGTTCATCCTAAAGGAAATCAGTCCTGAATATTCATTGGAAGGATTGATGTTGAAGCTGAAACTCCAATACTTTGGCCACCTGATGTGAAGAACTGACTCATTGGAAAAGACCTTGATGCTCGGAAAGATTGAAGGTGGGAGGAGAAGAGGACGACAGAGGATGAGATGGTTGGATGGCATCACCGACTCAATGGGCATGAGTTAGAGTAAACTCCAGGAGTTGGTGATGGACAGGGAGGCCTGGAGTGCTGCAGTCCATGGAGTGGCAAAGAGTTGGACATAACTGAGTGACTGAACTGAACTGCAACTGAGATGAGAAGGATAAGGGAGGGTTGAGTCCAAGAGGAAAGAGCGTGTTCAAGGAGGGATATCAGCATGTGCAAAGAGTTTCGAAGTAGGAAGGAGAGGGACATTTTACCCACTGGTAGGTGATAGTATCCTCTTTGTGGATAACAGCCTTGTCTGTATCAAAGGGGTAAACTTCATTGGTTTTGCTATGTGGGGTACCCAAAGATGAATGGGTCATAGTGAATAGTTCTGATTAAACATGGTCCACAGGAGGAGAAATGGTAAACCACTCTAGTATTCATGCAAGGAGAACTCCATGAACAGCATGAAAATTTGAAAAACATGACACTGGAAGATGAGCCTCCCAGGTTAGAAGGTGTCCAAAAAGCTAAGGAGGAAGAGCAGAGGGAATTACTAATAGCTCCAGAAAGAATGAAGCAGCTGGGCCAAAGTGGAAATGATGCTCAGTTGTGAATGTGGGTGGTGTGAAAGTAAAGTGCAATGTTGTAAAGAACAATATTGCATAGGAACTGGAATGTTAGGCCCATGAACTAAGGTAAGTTGGAGGTGGTCAAGTAAGAGTAAATATCAACATCTTAGGAATCGGTGAGGTAAAATGGATGGAAATGGATGAATATAATTCAGATGACCATCATACCTACTACTGCAGGCAAGAATCCCTCAGAAGAAATGGAGTAGCCTTCATAGTCAACAAAAGAGTCCAAAAAGCAGTACTTGGATGCAATTTCAAAAATGATAGAATGATCTCAGTTCGTTTCCAAGGTAAACCATTCAACATCACAGTAATCCAGGTCTATGTTCCAACTACTAATGCTGAAAAAGCTGAAGCTGACCAGTTCTATGAAGACCTATAAAACTTTCTAGAACTAACAACAAAAAAAGATATCTTTTTCATCACAGGGGATTCAAATGCAAAAATAGGAAGTTAAGATATACCCAGAATAACAAGGCAACAACTAACAAGAGTTTTGTGAAGAGAACTCTCTGATCACAACAAACACCCTTTTCCAAAACCCGAGACGACTCTATACATGGACATCATCAGATGATCAATACTGAAACCAGATTGCTTATGTTCTTTGCAGCCAAAGATGGAGAAGTTCTACACAGCTAGCAAAAACAAGACCCAGAGCTGACTGTGGTTCAGATAATGAGCTTCTTATTACAAAATTCAGTCTTAAATTGAAGGAAGTAGGGAAAACCACTAGGCCATTCAGATATCAGTTCAGTTGCTCAGTCGTGTCTGACTCTTTGTGACCCCATGAATTGCAGCACGCCAGGCCTCCCTGTCCATCACCAACTCCCGGAGTGCACTCAGATTCATGTTCATCAAGTCAGTGATGCCATCCAGCCATCTCATCCTCGGTCGTCCCCTTCTTCTCCTGCCCGCAATCCCTCCCAGCATCAAAGTCTTTTCCAATGAGTCAACTCTTCGCATGAGGTGGCCAAAGATATAACCTAAATAAAATCTCTTATGATTATACAGTGGAGGTGAGTAATATATTCAAAGGATTAGATCTGGTAGACAGAGTGCCTGAAGAACTGTGGACAGAGGTATGTAACACTGTACAGGAGGCAGTGATCAAAATCATCCCAAAGAAAAAGAAATGAAAGAAGGCAAAGTGGTTGTTTGAGGAGGCTTTACAAATAGCTGAGAAAAGAAGAGAAATGAAAAGCAAGGAAGAAAGGAAAAGATATACCCAACTGAATGCAGAGTTCCAGAGAACAGTAAGGAGAAATAAGAAGGCCTTCTTCAATTAGCAAGGCAAAGAAATAGAGGAAAACAACAGAATGGGAAAGACTTGAGATGTTTTCAAGAAAATTGGAGACATCAAGGGAACATTTCATATAAGGATGGGCATGATAAAGGTCAGAAACAGCAAGGACCTAAAAGAAACAGAAGAGATTAAAAAGATGTGGAAAGAATACATAGAACTATACAGAATAGTACTTAATGACGTGGATAAAACACAATAGTGTGGACACTCACTGAGAACTGGATATGCTGGAGTGTGAGGTCAAGTTGGCCTTAAATACTACTATAAACAAAGTTAGAGGAGGTGATATAATTCCAGCTGAGCTATTTAAAATCTTAAAAGATAATGCTGGTAAGTGCTGCACTCAGTATGTCAGCAAATTTGTAAAACTCACAGTGGCCACAAGACTGGAAAAGGTCAGTTTTCATTTCAATCCAAAAGAAGGGCAATGTCAAAGAATGCTCAAACACTCTTTGTGCAGTGGCACAATTGCTTGCATTTCACATGTTAGCAAGATTATGCTCAAAATCCTTCAAGCTAGGCTTCAGTAGTATGTGAACTGAGAACTTCCAAATGTACAAGCTGGGTTTCGAAGAGGTAGAAGAACCAGAGACCAATTGCCAACATTTTTTGCATTGTGGAGAAAGCAAGGGAATTCCATGAAACCATCTACTTCTGCTTCATTGACCATGCTAAAGCCTTTGATTGTGTGATCATAACAAACTGTAGAAAATTCTAAGAGAGATTGGAGTACCAGACCACCTTTCCTGTTTCCAAAGAAACCTGTATGCAGGACAAGAGGCAATAGTTAGAATCAGACATGGAATAGCTGCTGCTGCTGCTAAGTCGCTTCAGTCGTGTCCGACTCTGTGTGACCCCATAGACGGCAGCCCACCAGGCTCCCCGGTCCCTGGGATTCTCCAGGCAAGAACACTGGAGTGGGTTGCCATTTCCTTCTCCAATGCATGAAAGTTAAAAGTGAAAGTGAAGTTGCTCAGCCGTGCCTGACTCTTCGAGACCCCATGGACTGTAGCCTGCTAGGCTCCTCCATCCATGGGATTTTCCAGGCAAGAGTACGGGAGTGGGTTGCCATTTCCTTCTCCACATGGAATGATTAACTGGTTCAAAATTGGGAAATGAGTACGACAAGGCTGTATATTGTCATCCTGCTTATTTAGCTTATATGCAGAGTACATCATGTGAAATACCAGGCTGGAAGAATCACCAACTGGAATTAAGATTGCTGGTAGAAATATCAATAACCTCAGATATGTAGATGATACCACTCTAATGGCAGAAACGGAAGAGGAACTAAAGAGCCTCTTGATGAGCATGAAAAAGGAGAGTGAAAAAGCTGTCTTGAAACTCAACATTCAAAAACACTAAGATCATGGCATCTGGTCTCATCACTTCATGTCAAATAGAAGGGGAAAAAATGGAAGCAGTGACAGATTTTATTTTTCTGAGCTCTAAAATCACTGTGGATGGTAACTGTAACCATGAAATTAAAAGATGCTTGCTCCTTGGAAGGAAAGCTATGACAAAACTAGACAGCATATTAAAAAGCAGAGGCATCAGTTTCTAACCGAGGTCCATATAAGTTAAAGCTATTGTTTTTCCAGTAGCCATTTACAGCTGTGAGATTTGGTCCATAAAGGGGGTCGAGGAAATGATGCTTTCGAATTGTGGTGCTAAAGAAGACTCTTGAGAGTCACTTGGGCTTCAGATATATTAAACCAGTCAATCCCAAAGGAAATCAAACCTGAATATTCATTGGAAGGACTGTTGCTGAAACTGAAGCTCCAATAATTTGGCCACCTGATGTGAAGAGTCGACTTACCGGAAAAGTCTTGATGCTGGGAAAGATTGAAGGCAAACAGAGAAGAAAGGGGAAGAAGATAAGATGGTTAGGTAGAATCACAGACTCAACGGACATTAATTTCAACAAACTCCAGGAGACAGTGGAGGACAGTGGAGCCTGGCATGCTGCAGTCCATGGGGTCGCAAAGGGTCAGACGTGACTTAGCAACTGAACAACAACAGATGTCAGTATACCCAGAACAGAGTAACGTGATATGAAATGGGAAAGTTAGTGAAAAGCAACTTGGACCATGTAAAGGATGTTGGACTTGATTCTGTAAGCAATAAGGAGCTGTAAGAGTAGCTGACCGGATCAGATACAGCTTTTTAAAGATAATCCTAGCTGCTGCTGATTTAGTCACAACAACCTGTGGGCCACTAGGCACTGAAGGATGAAGGGCTTTAGAATCAGAGAGTGTGAGGTTAGAGGCTTTGTGCCACTAGCTTATTATATGATGTTAAAGAAGAAACTTAATCGTCTGAATCTTAATTTTAAATTAATTAGCATATGGAAAATGCAAATACCAACACCTATCTTTGAGGGTTATAGTAACTCTTAATAAGCATAAAGTCCGGAACATGTAAACAATAGGTAGCAGTTATTGTTACTTCTCATATTATTGTCTTTTCTATTTTTTATATTGCCACTTAGTTTTCCCTCATCTTCTGATTTGGTTGACATTTATTGGATATTTATTGTATGTCATGCAAAGATAAATATTTTACAAGCATTTTCTCATCTAATCTTCAAAACACTCCTCTAGGCCAAGTACTGGGGCCTCCCAGGTGACTCAGTAGGTACAGATTCTGCCTGCAATGTCAGAGATGCAGGAGACGTGGATTTGATCCCTGGGTCAGGAAGATATCCTGGAGGAGGCTATGGCAACCCACACTCCAGTATTCTTGCCTGGAGAATCCCACGGACTGAGGGGTATGGTGGGCTACAGTCCATACGGTCACAAAGAGTAGGACATGACAGCCACTTGGCCTGAGGTCAAGTATTAATGTTATCCCTTTTTTGGAGAGACAGATACTAAAATGTACAGATTTGAGCAAGTTGGTCAATATCAGACATTCAGGAAAAGAACTATATGCTCCTTGAGAGCAGAAACAAGTTTTAAGTTTCTACCACAGGGTCTAGCCTAGTACAATAGGCAGTGGAAAATCATTTTGTATTGGATCAAAAGTGAAAGTGAAGTCACTCAGTCGTGTCTGACTCTTTGTGACCCCATGGAAAGTAGCCTACAAGGCTCTTCAGTTAGGGGAATTTTCCAGGCAAGAGTACTGGAGTGGGTTGCCATTTCCTTCTCCAGGGGATCTTCCCAACCCAGGGACTGAACCTGGGTCTCCCACATTTCAGGGAGACGCTTTACCATCTGAGCCACCAGGGAAGCCCCTGGTGGGGTATTGGATGAAATTCTCATTTAAAATTCCAGACAATGTAAAGAACCCACATAAAAGTCCGTAAGAGAGTTAGAGAAATGACTTCTAAAAATATTTTGTTGAACTACAGTTGATTTACAATGTTGTATTTAGTTGCAGGTATACAGCAAAAAATAACTTTTGAAGTAACAGCATAAAAATCTATTTTGGTCTATTTTTTTCATTTTGACTATATGGATCAGTATATCAGGTAGCTAGCTGTTCCTGAGGAAGAAATCACTCCAAACCAGTAACTTAAAACAATAACTGTTTATTATAATTCACAATCCAGTAGGTAGTCTTTGTGGTTCTTCTCATCAGTACCAGCTTGACTGATCTCTGCTGGGTTTTGCCATGCAGCTGTGGGCAGCTGGCCAGTTGGCTGGCAGCTAGATAATCCAGTACGGTGTATTAGCTTCCTTTGCTGTTCTAAGTATTGCCACAAACTTAGCAGTGTAAAACGACACGAATTTACTGTCTTGTGGCTAGGAAGGTCAGAAGTTTTGACTGGACTAAAATCAAGGTATTACACCTTCCCAGGCGGCACTAGTGGTAAAGAACTCACTTGCCAATGAAGTAGACATAAGAGACAGGTTTGATACCTGGGTCAGGAAGGTTCCCTGGAGGAGGGCATGGCAACCCACTCCAGAATTCTTGCCTGCAGAATCCCATGGACAGAGGAGCCTGCAGGCTATGATCCATGCAGGCGCAGAGTCAGACACGACTGAAGTGATTTAGCACACAAAATCAAGGTATTAGCAGGACTGTGCTCCTTCTGGAGACTTTGGAGGAGAGTCTGTTTCCTTGCCTTTTCTCGATTCAAGAGGTCACCTGCATTCCTTGTCACGTGGCTGGCAGGACAGTATCATCAGTCTCTGACTCCCACCCTTGCTTGCATTCTCACCTCTCTAGCTCTCTTTCTGTTTCTCTCCTATAAGAGATACAGTGAGATGACAGTGAAACCCTTCAGATAATTCAGGAGAATCTCCTCATGTCAAAATCCCTAATTTAATCACATATTTGAAGTCTTTTTTGTCTTGTAAGATAATATATTTATAGGCTCTGGGGCTTAGGATGTGGATATCTTCGTGTAGAGGAGGCTTATTTTGCTTCCCACAGATGACTTTCCTCACATTTCTGGCAGCTGTCAGCCTGTCAGGACGCCTGGATTCTCTTCCCCCAGCATGATAGCTTAGGCTCATAAAACATGATGACTCAGAGCTCTAGCTCAGCAAGAGGTCAGGCTCCAGCAAACAAGTACTCCTCATGTCTCTTCTAGAATCACATTTGCTTATGTCTCTTTGACCAAAGTCACACGGGCTACTCAGATTCAAGAGGTAGAGAAATATACTACAGCTCTTTATGGGAGGATCTGTAACATCACCTTAAAAGACTTGAATGCAAAGAGGGGAAGAATTTGTGGTGATTTTTACAATCCACCATGACTAGCATAATACATGAGAGAAATCTTCTAAGACAAGCCCATCCCTACTTAGAACAAGCCAAATCTTTGTACAGTTGTTTCCTCTGTCTAGAATGCTCAAAACCCGTTCATATCTGTTTATATCCTTGTTATCATGGCTTAGATGTAATCGCCTCCAGGATGCCTTCTCTTTGTGCTCTTACCATATTCAGTACTTACCCCCAATACAACACTTTGCACACTGTATTGAAATTACCTGTTTATTTTTCTCCCCTTCAACCTAGACTATAAGCTCCTTGTGGACAGCAAATGGATCTTAGCAGTGCTTTCTTTCCCAGTGACTTAGTAATGTACCCTGCATGAAGTAGGTTAGTCAGAATTTATTGGAAAAAAAAATGCATGAACAAGTGATCTATAAACCCCATCCCTCACATACTACTAATGTTTCCTAAAATATAATTATATTTAATGAATCTTTAATCCTTTATTTTTTCTACATTGGAATCTGGACTTTTATTAATAAACTAAATAGGAAAGAAAGGAATGACTTGTATTAAATATTAGTTGCAGGAAAAGTTTTCCTTGGAATAAAAAGTTAAATTATGATTTTGGAAGCTTAATATCAAAAACTGATTGTATGATATTTAGGAAATCCACAGTTTCTCACCAAGGGTGCTGATTTGCCAAACAAGAGATTTCTGAGGCTGTCTTCAGTTGGATGGCCAGTCAAAATTAGGAACCCAAGGCTAACTTAACTGGAATTCCTTCAAACTAAATACAAAATAAAAACCAAGGTCTTTTGGAATATTTCCAGAAAGGTCTTATGGGGCTGCCTGATTGCTGTTAATACATAATGCAGATAGCAAAGATTTCCAAAATTACATGACTCAAGGGCTAAGACTCCAGAGCTGCAGACACAACATGAGTAAGCAGGCTGCTCCAAATTGCCAGTGGAATTAAGAAATCAAAAAGGAGATGGTGAGTTACAAGAAACAGAGCTTGTTTGTGGGAGAAGGTATTCTGCATGCCTGTAAGCAAGAAAGCCAGCTGTAATGTGAGTTAAAATAAAGTGTACAGTTGGTTAATATGATGAAATAAGAAGAACCCATCCCTACATTTATTCTTCAATATAATGTTACACTGGACAAGACCTGGAATATATGTGGATGCCCTGTATTTTTATCTCAGGGAATGAATATTTTTATAACATGAGTTATAAAGGACAAAAATGAATAAAAACAGCATTTAAGTCCAAAGGGAATCAAATTAAAGTTTAAATATCTTCAGAGTGTTTCTATCCCAATGGTAAAACTGTCACTGTTAATGCGCTGACTATTTTACAGAAGCTCAGTTAATCATGCCTTGAAACAGATAACCTATAAACAACAGTAACAATAAACTCTGGGTTTTTTGAGTTTCTTAATTCTGAGTCTTCAAATAGACTATACCCTAAAAGGGACATTCATGTTTATTTGAAATTCATTTATGAAATACCCACCCAGGCAAGTTGATGTAGCAAATAAATTGTCATTAATGTTGAATTTTCATATTTAAAAATCCAAAGACTGTATTGTCTTAGTCCTCACAATAACCATGAGAGGTTTATTATTATACTCATTTTTCAAATGTAAAATGTAGGGAAGAACATTTAGCTAACTTGTCCAAGGTCATATAGTTATCCTATGATATACCTAAATTTAAGCAAGTGATTCCTGAACCTATTTTCATAACCATAGCACTACACTGCTTCTTACAGTGTACTATGCCCCTCATTCTAAACTGAATATTTAGCATGGATACAGTTGTTTCAACTTAAATATTTCTCAAGTTTATGTTAAGTGTGACGTTTATTAGCCTTTTCCTTGAAAATTCATGGAAAACATATATAAAGTAGTGGTTTGCTGGTTTCACAATTTCTTTTAAAATAATTTTACAATCGTCACATAAACCAACAGTTTTTGTTGTTGCTCAGTTGGTAAGTCATGTCCAACTCTTTGCAACCCCCTGGACTGCAGCTTGCCAGGCTCTTCTGTCCTCCACAGTCTCCTGAAGTGTGCTCAGATTCACAGCCATTGAGCCAGTGATGCTATCTAACCATCTCATTCTCTGCTGCACTCTTCTCCTTTTGCCTTCAATCTTTCCCAGCATCAAGGTCTTTTCCAACGAGTCAGCTCTTTGCATCAGGTGTCCAAATTATTGGAGCTTTGGCTTCAGCAGCAGTCCTTCAATGAATATTCAGGGTTGATTTAACTTAGGATTCACTGATTTAATCTCCTTGTAGTCCAAGGGACTCTCAAGAGTCTTCTCCAGCACTACAATTGGAAAGCATCTATTCTTCGGCACTTGGCTCTCTTTATGGACCAACTCTCAAATCTATACATGACTACTGGAAAAACAATAGGTATGATTATATGGACCTTTGCTGGTAAAGGGATGTCTCTGGTTTTTAATATGCTGTCTAGGTTTGTCATAACATTTCCCCCAAGGAGCAAACATCTTTTAATTTCATGGCTGCAATTATCATCCACAGTGATTTTGGAGCCCAAGAAAATAAAATCTGTCACTGTTTCTACTTTTCCTCTACTATTTTCCATGAAGTGATGGAACCAGATGCCATTATCTTAATGTTTTGAATGTTGAGTTTCAAGCCAGCTTTTTTGCTCTCCTCTTTCACCCTCATCAAGAGGTTCTTGAGTTCCTCTGCTTTCTGCCATTAGAGTGGTATCATCTGCATATCTGAGGTTGTTGGATATTAACCTTGAGAGGCAAGTATAAATCTGAATCCACAAACTCAGATGTGTAAGATATAACATTAATTCACTATCATTGTTTTTAAATCCTTGTTTAAGCCTCTCTTTTGTTTAGCTGACAAGAGATCCATTATAGTATTAGGGTACATCATTCTCCAGAATTGTTAGAGGGCCAAAGTCTTACCCAGCACAGGATTATTCGGGGTGGGGGTGAGGGGAGTCCCTTAGTCATTATTCAGTATTTCCTTATCCCATTTCCAAAGCTTCCTGTAAGTCTTGATTGCTCTGCTGCTTCCATGGCACATGTGAGGGTGTGAGAATCATAGGCAAGGTTGGGAGGCCCCATACATGGACCATTCCTGCTTGATGCTCCAATTTCAGAGATGTTGCCATATCCCCAGGATATGGTTAGAAAATGTGCAAGCTTACTCTCTGAATACATACTTCTGATCCTAGGCTTCCAGTTTCTCTTCAGACTAACCAAACTATTTTCTTCTAGATCTCAAAGGGGCCTCATTTTCCCTCATCTCTTTCAAGAACACATGGCATAAACTCTTTCAAATTGAAGGTAGGTAATTATAAAAGCATCTTGAACTCAAAGAATTTCTTCCTTACACTGTAAAAAAATCCATGTGGCAAGAAATTGCCAAAGTTCAAGTTCTCTCCTTAAAAAGGAAGGATGAAATAAATGCATCTGTATAAATTAATATTTCAATGAATCTTCCTTCCCTCAAGTTACAATTGAAATGATGAAGTCACAGAATTCCATCCCATGCTCTCACCAATGGCTCTCTGGAACATTCGAACTATTAAAGAAGAATAGGTAATGTCACTCAGCTATTTAAATGCTTCTGTATTTTTTAAACTCTGTTTATTTCTAACTGTTTAGTGAACATATTCATTGAATGATACATGGATCTTCCAACTTAAAATATCTGCTACTAATTATTGTATCTGCTAAGATTCATTGATTTTGAGTTTTCACTGTGTCAGGTACTGGGTGAAATACAAACTATTCATTATTCTTACATCATAACATAACATATACCATACCATAACATAACAATATCCCCTGAGAGCAACTGAATTCTCTCTCAAAGACCTACAAAGCTATGAGATTCCATGGAAAATAAAGATGAAGTGAAGTTTATTAAATCTCTTAATGATCAGATCTTCCCCAATTAGTGGTAAAAGGGAAAGCTTACAGGGAAGACTATTGGCCTGGGCTGCAAATTAATGAATGTAGTGTTATTTTACATCCTAATTGACCATCTAGACTGGTGGACCCAAGGAACCATTGGTTGCACAAGACTGCTCATTTTGCAGAAATGCTCACTGTAGTCCGATATCTTAGGGGGAGATCTACAGAGCAGGACAGAAGACAAGTTCCATGCAGGATTATGGACAAAACCAAATTGTGGATGAATTCCCATGATGGGTTGTCCCTCACAGTCATCAACCTTGAGTACAGTGGCAGCTGAAATATATGGCAGGAGAGAGGAAAGCATACCAGTTCATACTGGCAGCCCCCACTGATACAGGACTAACAGAATGGTATTTGGGCAATGGCAGTAGCATGTAACTCCTGAAAATGACAACTAAACAAATGACCTTAAAAATTAGGAGAATGAACTCTATCAAGAAGACACCATTCTCTAATTTTTATGGTTTTTCTTTGTACTTTTTGTTTTCTCCCAAAAAGTCTCCTATGATGAATATGCACTGGTATTATAATCAGAAAGCAAGTTTGTTGGTTTTTAATAGCAGTTAGATTTCCAGGCAATCAACTTAACCTTCTAACCTCAAAAGGATAAGTAGCTTCTTACCTTTCCTATTATTCTGTAAATTGATATTCTAAAATCATCCTGACTTGAAGTATAGAATTAAGGAAAAAAAATAAACACAGCCTAATCTGTAGCACTATGATCCCACATAATGACTAGGCTTTGATTATTTTTTGCCTAATTTGAAAGGAGAATGTCATGAAATAGCAACTGGACAGAGAGAAAGCACTGAAGCAAAAGCATTTTGATATTCTTGATCGAAAAAAGTACTATATAAATGGCTAAAGTGATGATATCATTCTTGAACAGGTGTGGGGGGAATAGATCTGTTAATAACTTCCCTGGAAGCAGTCAAGGCCTATTGTTTGAGAAATAATTATTAACTTCACTGTTTAACATAATACATTCCTTGGCCTTGGTGCTAATTGAAGAAAGTCATAATCTCAGGATATAACTGTGCCAAAATGACAATATGTTCCTGAACCAATGCAGAGAAGTGACAGACTGAATAAACTGCACAAGAGCTGATTATATAAATGATGTGCCATAGTTTTTTCCATCTCACAGATTCACTGCCTCAGGCCTGAAATAATAAAACATACAAATAATAAAAGATACAAGGTCCTTCAACAAATAAGTTATAAGAAAAAGTGATGGATAAGATACTTTAGATGAAGAGAAATTGATAAGGGATATTTAGGGGAAAAATAAGGATAGTCAAAACAAAACACTTTGACTTGGGACACACATCTGGGTGATGAAACTAAAAAAAAAGATAAAATTCTGGAGCCGATTATACAGAGTGAAGTAAGCCAGAAAGAAAAACACCAATACAGTATACTAACACATATATATGGAATTTAGAAAGATGGCAATGATGACCCTGTATGCAAGACAGCAAAAAAGACACAGATGTGTATAGCGGACTTTTGGACTCAGAGGGACAGGGAGAGGGTGGGATGATTTGGGAGAATGGCATTGAAACATGTATACTATCATGTAAGAATCGAATCACCAGTCTATGTCCGATGCAGGATACAGCATGCTTGGGGCTGGTGCACAGGGATGACCCAGAGAGATGTTATGGGGAGGGAGGTGGGCAGGGGGTTCATGTTTGGGAACGTATGTACACCTGTCGTGGATTCATGTCAATGTATGGCAAAACCAATACAGTATTGTAAAGTAACATAAAGTAAAAATAAAAATTAAAAAAAAAATTAGAAGCGATTACTATAAAATCCAAAAAGTAGTTACTATTGAGGAGACAGAGGAATATAGGAGGGATATCTGCAATGACTGATAAAATACTTCTTCTTTATCTGAGTGGTTATATCATGGACATTTACCTTATAATAAATCTTAAAATTAAATTATTAGCCTTAATAATTAAATTATTTCTTAAAATTAGTATGTCCACACCAAAAAAAAAAAAAAAACCCACATATATTTAGTAGTAAATCTTACATTTTGTAAACTCCAACAGTGGTTGTCAACTAGAATCACTTTTCCCCAGCCCTTTTCCCTCATCTAGGGAGGTTTGAAAATTTGGGGTGATGGATAATGCCAAAATTAGTAGTCAAAATTAGTATGAGCTCATTTTTTAGTGGTCATTATTACTGGAGAGGGGAGAGGAATTATAGGGGAAAGGTCCATAAACATGCTTCAGACCCAAAACATCCCTCCCAGAAATGTTGAGTGTCACCTGTGTGAAATTAACAGATCAACAATGACCACCTACTGCCTCATTATATCACATATATTTCATAATGTTTGTTTCTGTCCTTTAAGAATGGAGATACCATTTGTGTGTGAGTATAAAATGTGTCTGAGTATAAAAGAACTATTCTGTCCATTTTTACGCTGAAGAATTCACTTAAAAGTTTTGCAAAGTGTGGTTTGATTATATATGGTTATGTTCATGAACTTTAGAATCAGTTTTGAGCAAGTTACTCAATCCTTCTGGAATTCAGTTTACCTATACATAAAATGGAGGATGAGATGGTTGGATGGCATTGCTGACTCAATGGACATGAGTTTGGGTAAACCCCGGGAATTGGTGATGGACAGGGACACCTGGCGTGCTGCAGTTGTTGCAAAGAGTTGGACATGACTGAGCAATTGAACTGAACTGATACATAAAATGATAATAATATTAGTATCTATGTGTATAAATAGCCAACCACCTCAAAATTTACAGCTTACACTAATCAGCATTTCTTATTTCTCAAAATTTGGGCTGGACTGACTTTAGCTGGGCTTCTACAATCACCTGGCTGGGGCTCTGATAGGTTAGGATGGCTTTGCTTGGGATATCTTGGCTCTTCTCCAATGTATCTCATGTCTCCCCAGAAAGCTGGGCCAGCCTGTTCACTGGTGGTGGCAGAAGTCCAAGAGACAAAAGAGAAACATACAAGCTTTTTTTTTTTTTTTTTTTCAAATCTTCGTTTGCATCAAATTTGCCTTAGCCTATTGGGTCAGGGTAAATGACATGGTCAAACCCTGAGTCAGTGTTGAAAGAAATTGTCAAATGGTGTGGATTCAGGGATGCTGAAATTGTCAAATGGTGTGGATTCAGGGATGCTGAATACAGTCAGGAATGTATCTCCCTAGAATTTATGCCTAGATTTAAAGATGATGGTATTAAGAGGGAGGGCCTTTGGGAACCCTCATGAATGGGATTAGTGCCTTATAAGTGAGGGTCCAGAGATATTCCTAGCCCCTTTCTCCAGGTGAGAATGCAGAGAAGGTACCAGCTATGATATCACTGAAGAATTTATGCCTTTGAACTGTGGTGCTGGGGAAGACTCTTGAGAGTCCCTTGGACAGCAAGGAGATCAAACCAGTTAATCCTAAGGAAATACAGCCCTGAATATTCATTGGAAGAATTGATGCTGAAGCTGAAATTCCAATACTTTGGCCACCTGATGCGAAGAGTCGACTTACTGAAAAAGCCCCTGATGCTGGGAAAGATTGAAGGCAAAAGAAGAAGAGGGAGGCAGAGAATGAGATGGTTGGATGGCATCACCAATTCAATGCATATGAATTTGAGAAACCTCCGGGAGATAGTGAAGGACAAGGAAGGCTGGCATGCTATGGTCAATGAGGTCGCAAAGAACTGGACACTACTGAGCAACTGAACAACTGCAACAACAACATGGAATTACAGCAATGTCTGAATTCAAAACTGCTTATTTCTTGAGAAATTTTTTCAATAGTAGAGACTTTGGAAACTTCACAAAGTTATTGAAAGTTTATTACTTATGTCTGAGTTGACTTAGTTTGAACCCCTTGAAAAACCGCAAAACAAACAATGAGGAAATCAGCATGAAGAACATGAGTTTTCCTAGAATCTTGTTAACAACAAAATAGACTCTTAGTTAAAAAAATTTAACGTGAAGGTTATTTCTCTCCAGTGAAGTTTAACAGACAACCCTGGAAACTTTGAACTTGAACCCCAATAAGTTGAAAAGTACATAGAGGTTTCCGAGCAGAGTTCTCCATACGGTCATAAAAGCATATCCTCATTTTTAATTAAAAATTGTGAAATGACATGGTATTACTGGACCTTGAAAATAGCTTAAAAAAGTTTTAAGCAAGCAAAAGTTTTCACTGACCCTTCAGAACATGCACTGGCTCCACCCACAGTTTTATTTTGATAACTAAGCAGGAAATGTGCAGACATGTGTACACAGAAGTATATTCAGTCAGGCTGCATTAGCAGAATGTGTCTGCAAAGAGAGAAGTTTGTGATACCTGGACAGTAGGAATACAAAGGCCCTCACAAGTTAAGTGAACACTAAATAATTCCCTTCCCATCAATTGTTTTACAAACTTTGCTTTCATCAGAAAATATACAGGCCTTAATATAGATTACATTATCAGCTTTGTTGCTAAAGACTTGCCACTAACTGTGTCTGAACAAATTAGCACAAATGTTTAAAACAACACTAATCTTACAGTTCTGTATCTAAATTCCTAAAATGAAGGTGTCAGCAGGACTACCTTCCTTCAGGAGGCTCTAGAAGACAATGTTTCTTTCCTTTTCTTAGCTTCTAGATACCACTTGCCTTCCTTGGCTCATGGCCCCTTCCTCCATTTTCAAAGCCACTGGCATAGCATTTTCAAATCTCTCTCTCTCTCTCCATTTGCTTCTGTGATCACACCTACTTTTATTTTTATTTTTTATTTTTTATTTTTTTTTAATTTTAAAATCTTTAATTCTTACATGTGTTCCCAAACATGAACCCCCCTCCCACCTCCCTCCCCATAACATCTCTCTGGGTCATCCCCATGCACCAGCCCCAAGCATGCTGTATCCTGCATCAGACATAGACTGGCGATTCAATTCTTACATGATAGTATACATGTTACAATGCCATTCTCCCAAATCATCCCACCCTCTCCCTCTCCCTCTGAGTCCAAAAGTCCGTTATACACATCTGTGTCTTTTTTCCTGTCTTGCATACAGGGTCGTCATTGCCATCTTCCTAAATTCCATATATATGTGTTAGTATACTGTATTGGTGTTTTTCTTTCTGGCTTGCTTCACTCTGTATAATCGGCTCCAGTTTCATCCATCTCATCAGAACTGATTCAAATGTATTCTTTTTAACGGCTGAGTAATACTCCATTGTGTATATGTACCACAGCTTTCTTATCCATTCATCTGCTGATGGACATCTAGGTTGTTTCCATGTCCTGGCTATTATAAACAGTGCTGCGGTGAACATTGGGGTATATGTGTCTCTTTCGATTCTGGTTTCCTTGGTGTGTATGCCCAGCAGTGGGATTGCTGGGTCATAAGGTAGTTCTCTTTGCAATTTTTTAAGGAATCTCCACACTGTTTTCCATAGTGGTTGCACAAGTTTGCATTCCCACCAACAGTGTAGGAGGGTTCCCTTTTCTCCACACCCTCTCCAGCATTTATTGCTTGCAGATTTTTGGATCGCAGCCATTCTGACTGGTGTGAAGTGGTACCTCATTGTGGTTTTGATTTGCATTTCTCTAATAATGAGTGATGTTGAGCATCTTTTCATGTGTTTGTTAGACATCCGTATGTCTTCTTTGGAGAAATGTCTATTTAGTTCTTTGGCCCATTTTTTGATTGGGTCGTTTATTTTTCTGGAATTGAGCTGCATAAGTTGCTTGTATATTTTTGAGATTAGTTGTTTGTCAGTTGCTTCATTTGCTATTATTTTCTCCCATTCCGAAGGCTGTCTTTTCACCTTGCTTATATTTTCCTTTGTTGTGCAGAAGCTTTTACATTTAATTAGGTCCCATTTGTTTATTTTTGCTTTTATTTCCAGAATTCTGGGAGGTGGATCATAGAGGATCCTGCTGTGATTTATGTCGGAGAGTGTTTTGCCTATGTTCTCCTCTACGAGTTTTATAGTTTCTGATCTTAAATTTAGATCTTTAATCCATTTTGAGTTTATTTTTGTGTGCGGTGTTAGAAAGTGATCTAGTTTCATTCTTTTACAAGTGGTTGACCAGTTTTCCCAGCACCACTTGTTAAAGAGATTGTCTTTACTCCATTGTATATTCTTGCCTCCTTTGTCAAAGATAAGGTGTCCATAGGTGTGTGGACTTATCTCTGGGCTTTCTATTTTGTTCCATTGATCTATATGTCTGTCTTTGTGCCAGTACCATACTGTCTTGATGACTGTGGCTTTGTAGTAGAGCCTGAAGTCAGGCAAGTTGATTCCTCCAGTTCCATTCTTCTTTCTCAAGATTGCTTTGGCTATTCGAGGTTTTTCTATTTCCATACAAATCTTGAAATTATTTGTTCTAGTTCTGTGAAAAATGTGGCTGGTAGCTTGATAGGGATTGCATTGAATTTGTAAATTGCTTTGGGTAGTATACTCATTTTCACTATATTGATTCTTCTGAGCCATGAACATGGTATATTTCTCCATCTATTAGTGTCCTCTTTGATTTCTTTCATCAGTGTTTTATAGTTTTCTATATATAGGTCTTTAGTTTCTTTAGGTAGATATATTCCTAAGTATTTTATTCTTTTCGTTGCAATGGTGAATGGAATTGTTTCCTTAATTTCTTTTTCTACTTTCTCATTATTCGTGTATAGGAATGCAAGGGATTTCTGTGTGTTGATTTTATATCCTGCAACTTTACTATATTCATTGATTAGCTCTAGTAATTTTCTGGTGGAGTCTTTAGGGTTTTCCATGTAGAGGATCATGTCATCTGCAAACAGTGAGAGTTTTACTTCTTCTTTTCCAATTTGGATTCCTTTTATTTCTTTTTCTGCTCTAATTGCTGTGGCCAAAACTTCCAGAACTACGTTGAACAGTAGCAGTGAAAGTGGGCACCCTTGTCTTGTTCCTGACTTTAGGGGAAATGCTTTCAATTTTTCACCATTGAGGATAATGTTTGCTGTGGGTTTGTCATATATAGCTTTTATTATGTTGAGGTATGTTCCTTCTATTCCTGCTTTCTGGAGAGTTTTTATCATAAATGGATGTTGAATTTTGTCAAAGGCCTTCTCTGCATCTATTGAGATAATCATATGGCTTTTATTTTTCAATTTGTTAATGTGGTGAATTACATTGATTGATTTGCGGATATTGAAGAATCCTTGCATCCCTGGGATAAAGCCCACTTGGTCATGGTGTATGACCTTTTTAATGTGTTGTTGGATTCTGATTGCTAGGATTTTGTTGAGGATTTTTGCATCTATGTTCATCAGTGATATTGGCCTGCAGTTTTCTTTTTTTGTGACATCTTTGTCAGGTTTTGGTATTAGGGTGATGGTGGCCTCATAGAATGAGTTTGGAAGTTTACCTTCCTCTGCAATTTTCTGGAAGAGTTTGAGGAGGATAGGTGTTAGCTCTTCTCGAAATTTTTGGTAGAATTCAGCTGTGAAGCCGTCTGGACCTGGGCTTTTGTTTGCTGAAAGATTTCTGATTGCAGTTTCAATTTCTGTGCTTGTGATGGGTCTGTTAAGATTGTCTATTTCTTCCTGGTTCAGTTTTGGAAAGTTGTACTTTTCTAAGAATTTGTCCATTTCTTCCACGTTGTCCATTTTATTGGCATACAACTGCTGATAGTAGTCTCTTATGATCCTTTGTATTTCTGTGTTGTCTGTTGTGATCTCTCCATTTTCATTTCTAATTTTATTGATTTGATTTTTCTCTCTTTGCTTCTTGATGAGTCTGGCTAGTGGTTTGTCAATTTTATTTATCCTTTCAAAGAACCAGCTTTTGGCTTTGTTGATTTTTGCTATGGTCTCTTTTGTTTCTTTTGCATTTATTTCTGCCCCAATTTTTAAGATTTCTTTCCTTCTACTAACTCTGGGGTTCTCCAATTCTTCCTTTTCTAGTTGCTTTAGTTGTAGAGTTAGGTTATTTATTTGACTTTTTTCTTGTTTCTTGAGGTATGCCTGTATTGCTATGAACTTTCCTCTTAGCACTGCTTTTATAGTGTCCCACAGGTTTTGGGTTGTTGTGTTTTCATTTTCATTAGTTTCTATGCATATTTTGATTTCTTTTTTGATTTCTTCTGTGATTTGTTGGTTATTCAGAAGTGTGTTGTTCAACCTCCATATGTTGGAATTTTTAATAGTTTTTCTCCTGTAATTGAGATCTAATCTTAATGCATTATGGTCAGAAAAGATGCTTGGAATGATTTCAATTTTTTTGAATTTATCAAGTTTAGATTTATGGCCCAGGATGTGATCTATCCTGGAGAAGGTTCCATGAGCACTTGAAAAAAAGGTGAAATTCATTGTTTTGGGGTGAAATGTCCTATAGATATCAATTAGGTCTAACTGATCTAATGTATCATTTAAAGTTTGCGTTTCTTTGTTAATTTTCTGTTTAGTTGATCTGTCCATAGGTGTGAGTGGGGTATTAAAGTCTCCCACTATTATTGTGTTATTGTTGATTTCCCCTTTCATACTTGTTAGCATTTGTCTTACATATTGCAGTGCTCCTATATTGGGTGCATATATATTTATAATTGTTATATCTTCTTCTTGGATTGTTCCTTTGATCATTATGTAGTGGCCTTCTTTGTCTCTTTTCACAGCCTTTGTTTTAAAGTCTATTTTATCGGATATGAGTATTGCCACTCCTGCTTTCTTTTGGTCTCTATTTGCGTGGTATATCTTTTTCCAGCCCTTCACTTTCAGTCTGTATGTGTCCCTTGTTTTGAAGTGGGTCTCTTGTAAGCAGCATATAGAGGGGTCTTGTTTTTGTATCCATTCGGCCAGTCTTTGTCTTTTGGTTGGGGCGTTCAACCCATTTACGTTTAAGGTAATTATTGATAAGTATGATCCCGTTACCATTTACTTTATTGTTTTGGGTTCGGGTTTATACACCCTTTTCGTGTTTCCTGTCTAGAGAATATCCTTTAGAATTTGTTGGAGAGCTGGTTTGGTGGTGATGAATTCTCTCAGCTTTTGCTTGTCTGTAAAGCTTTTGATTTCTCCTTCGTATTTGAATGAGATCCTTGCTGGGTACAGTAATCTGGGCTGTAGGTTATTGTCTTTCATCACTTTAAGTATGTCTTGCCATTCCCTCCTGGCCTGAAGAGTTTCTATTGAAAGATCAGCTGTTATCCTTATGGGAATCCCCTTGTGTGTTATTTGTTGTTTTTCCCTTGCTGCTTTTAATATTTGTTCTTTGTGTTTGATCTTTGTTAATTTGATTAATATGTGTCTTGGGGTGTTTCGCCTTGGGTTTATCCTATTTGGAACTCTCTGTGTTTCTTGGACTTGGGTGATTATTTCCTTCCCCATTTTAGGGAAGTTTTCAACTATTATCTCCTCAAGGATTTTCTCATGATCTTTCTTTCTGTCTTCTTCTTCTGGGACTCCTATAATTCAAATGTTGGAGCGTTTCATATTATCCTGGAGGTCTCTGAGATTGTCCTCGTTTCTTTTAATTCGTTTTTCTTGTTTCCTCTCTGATTCATTTATTTCTACCATTCTATCTTCTATTTCACTAATCCTATCTTCTGCCTCCGTTATTCTACTATTTATTGCCTCCAGAGTGTTTCTGATCTCATTTATTGCGTTATTCATTATATTTTGACTCTTTTTTATTTCTTCTAGGTCCTTGTTAAACCTTTCTTGCATCTTCTCAATCCTTGTCTCTAGGCTATTTATCTGTGATTCCATTTTGATTTCAAGATTTTGGATCATTTTCACTCTCAATATTCGGAATTCCTTCTCCGGTAGATTCCCTACCTCTTCCTCTTTTGTTTGGTTTGGTGGGCAACTCTCCTGTTCCTTTTCCTGCTGAGTATTCCTCTGTCTCTTCATCTTAGTTATATTGCTGCGTTTGGGGTGGCCTTTTTATATTCTGGTAATCTGTGGAGTTCTCTTTATTATGGAGCTTCCTCACTTTGGGTGGGGTTCTATCAGTGGCTTGTCACGGTTTCCTGGTTAGGGAGGCTTGTGTTGGAGTTTTGGTGGGTGGAGCTGGGTTTCTTCTCTCTGGAGTGCAATGGAGTGACCCATAATGGGTTATGAGACATCAGAGGTTTTGGGATAATTTTGAGCTGCCTGTATATTGAAGCTCAGGGGAGTGTTCCTGTGTTGCTGGAGAATTTGCGTGGTATGTCTTGTTCTGGAACTTGTTGGCCCTTGGGTGGAGTTTGGTTTCGGTGTAGGTATGAAGGCATTTGATGAGCTCCTATTGCTTAATGTTCCCTGAATTCAAGAGTTCTCTAATGTTTTCAGGCTTTGGATTTAAGCCTCCTGCTTCTGGTTTTCAGTTTTATTTTTACAGTAGCCTCTAGACTTCTCCATCTATACAGCACCAATGATAAAACATCTAGGTTAAAGATGCAAAGTTTCTCCACATTGAGGGACACTCAGAGAGGTTCACAGAGTTACAAGGAGAAGAGAAGATGGAGGGGGTAGTTAGAGGTAACTGGAATGAGATGTGGTGAGATCAAAAGAGGAGAGAGCAAGCTAGCCAGTAGTCACTTCCTTATGTGTGCTCTATAGTCCTGACCGCTCAGAGGTATTTACAGAGTTATACGGGGAAGAGGAGAGGGAGGAAGTAGACAGAGGTGACCAGGAGGATAAGAGAGAGGAATGAGTAAGAGAAAGACAAATCCTGCCAGTAACCAGTTCCTTAGGTGTTCTCCACCGTCTGGAACACACAGAGATTCACAGAGTTGGATAGAGGAGAGATGGGGGAGAAAAGAGACAGAGGCCACCTGGTGGAGAGAAAGAAGAGTCCAGAGGAGGAGAGAGTGGTCAAGCCAGTAATCTCGCTCTCAGGTAAACTTGGGTAGTGAAGTTTGGGTTTTTAAATGTACAAAATTGACAACAAAAACTTAAGAGCAAAGATTAAAAATCTAGAGTAGAGGTTGGATTTTCAAAGATACAATATTAAAGAAAAGCAGAAGGAAAAAGGAAGAAAGAAAAAAAAGAATTATTAAAAAAAAAAAAAAAAACCACCAACAACCATCCAAAGACTACATATGGTGTTTGCCTTAAAAAAAAAAAGTCTTTTTTTTTAAATAGTAATAGGTTATAGAAATAAAAATTAGAGGAGAAATAGAAGACTTAACAATTAAAAAAAGTTAGAAAAAAAAGAAAAAAAAAAAGGAATGATTTTAAAAATAGTAAAAATATTTGTGGCCCTTCTCTGATGTTATGGGCCGTGTGGGATCACTTCCAAGGTGCTTCCCTCTGTTTAACTTCTTCTGTTTGCTGGTTTTTTAGGCTCACTAGTTCAGTCACGCTGTGGGGAGGGGGGATGCTGCAAACAAATAGCACTGTAGTGTGCACACAGTATCTCAGCCCCGCTTGACCTGTCCTTTCTCGCAGTGCACAAACCGCTCCGGCTCTACGATGCTCAGCCGGGAACCGTCTGGGGCCGGCCCTAGGCTGCATGCACTTCCCCGGTCCAAGCCGATCAGGTTCGGCGCTCAGGCAGCCCTCAGAGGCACAAATTCGGCTGGGACTGCGCTTTGTGCCCTTCCCAGGTCCAAGTAGCTCAGGAGTTTGGCGAGCGCGATCGCCGCCGCTTGTCACCTTTTCTGCCGCTGCTGCTCAGCTTTCTGGGTGGACCGCTGGCGCCCCCCGTGAGGCAGATTGTGACTGTCCAGCACCCCCAGAAGTCTTAGCAAAGGAGCCTGCTTGCAGTTAGGTACGTAAAGTCTCTCCGGGTCTGCAATTGCCCCTTTCCAGTCCTTATGGCTCTGGCTGCCTGTCCCCGGCGGGGGATGGTCTGCAGCCGGCTTTTCCCGTTCCGTCCTTTGTTCTGTGCTCGGTCCTGGCGGTGTCTTATGTTCGAGCTTTTCGCGTGGTAGCTATCCCACAGTCTGGTTTGCTAGCCCAAGTTAGATCGTTCTGGTTGCGCGTGGGGCGTTCCTGCCCCATTCTTACAAAGCACTGCAGCCCGCGCCTCCCGCACGTCCCTGCCCTGCCCCCACTTCCCAATGGCAGATGCAGGCGTCTGTGCTGCTTTTCCACTGGGAGAGTTACTGTTGGGCTTGTAATCTGTTGGTTTTAATTATTTATCTATTTTTCCTTCCTGTTATGTTGCCCTCTGTGTTTCCAAGGCTCGCCACAGAGTCAGCAGGGAGAGTGTTTCCTGGTGTTTGGAAACCTCTCTTCTTAAAATTCCCTTCCCGGGACGGGCTTCCCTTCCCAGGATGGAGCTCCCTCCCCACCTCCTTTGTCTCCTTTCTCGTCTTTTATATTTTTTCCTACCTGTTTTTGAAGACAATGGTCTGCTTTTCTGGTTGCCTGATGTCCTCTGCCAGCCTACAGAAGTTGTTTTGTGGAGTTTGCTCGGCGTTGAAATGTTCTTTTGAGAAATTTGTGAGGGAGAAAGTGGTCTTCCTGTCCTATTCCTCTGCCATCTTTCCCTCCCCCCCAGAAGCCACCACACCTACTTTTAGACTCTGACTTTCTTCTTATGAGGATCTTTGTGATTATATTGTGCTCAACTAGATAATCCAAGATAATCTTCCCATCTCAAGATACTTAATCACATCCAGAAATTCTCTTTGAAATGTAAAATAGCATAGTCACAGTTTCCAGAATTTAGGAAAGAGCAGGGCATTATTCTGCCTACTATTGCTGGCTAAGATGATTAGATATTTTAAATTATACAATCAATAAGCATTTCTTGACTATTAGCTTCAAAGAACTGATATTTCAAATGGAGAAAGTAATATATGGTCCTGAAATTTACAAGTCAATTGTAAAGAATAAAATAATATGGAACTGTCTATATTCTGCATGCAAGTAGAATGAAGAATATGCCTCAACCAAATTCCAAAATATAATTATGCTTGAACTTCTTTTGTCAGGAGTAGCAGGAGGTTTGGTTTTTATTTCTTCAAAGCCTTCAGTTCAGTTCAGTTCAGTCGCTCCATCGTTTCTGACTCTTTGCATCCCCATGAATCGCAGCACGCCAGGCCTCCCTGTCCATCACCAACTCCCGGAGCTCACCCAATCTCATGTCCATCGAATCGTTGATGCCATCCAGCCATCTCATCCTCTGTCGTCCGCTTCTCCTCCTGCCCCCAATCCCTCCCAGTATCAGGGTCTTTTCCAATAATTCAACTCTTCGCATGAGGTGGCCAAAGTATTGGAGTTTCAGCTCAGCATCAGTCCTTCCAATGAATATTCAGGACTGATTTCCTTTAGGATGGATTGGTTGGATCTCCTTGCATCCAAGGGACTCTCAAGAGTCTTCTTCAACACCACAGTTCAAAAGCATCAATTCTTCAGCACTCAGCTTTCTTCACAGACCAACTCTCACATCCACACATGACCATTGGAAAAACCATAGCCTTGATTAGATGGACCTTTGTTTGTAAAGTAATGTCTCTGCTTTTGAATATGCTATCTAGGTTGGTCATAACTTTCCTTCCAAGGAGTAAGCGTCTTTTAATTTCATGGCTGCAGTCACCATCTGCAGTGAGTTTCGAGCTCCCCAAAATAAAGTCTGACACTGTTTCCACTGTTTCCCCATCTATTTGCCATGAAGTGATGGGACCAGATGCCATGATCTTCGTTTTCTGAATGTTGAGCTTTAAGCCAACGTTTTTACTCTCCTCTTTCATTTTCATCAAGAGACTTTTTAGTTCCTCTTCACTTTCTCCCATAAGGGTGGTGTCATCTGCATATCTGAGGTGCTTGATATTTCTCCTGGCAATCTTGACTCCAGCTTGTGCTTCTTCCAGTCCAGCGTTTCTCATGATGTACTCTGCATAGAAGTTAAATAAGCAGGGTGACAATATACAGCCTTGACATACTCATTTTTCTATTTGGAACCATTCTGTTGTTCCATGTCCAGTTCTAACTGTTGCTTCCTGACCTGCATATAGGTTTCTCAAGAGGCAAGTCAGGTGATCCGGTATTCCCAGCTCTTTAAGAATTTTCCACAGTTGATTGTGATCCACACAGTCAAAGGCTTTGGCGTAGTCAATAAAGCAGAAATGTTCTTCTGTAACTCTTTTGCTTTTTCAATGATCCAGCAGATGTTGGCAATTTGATCTCTGGTTCCTCTGCCTTTTCTAAAACCAGCTTGAATATCTGGAAGTTCATGGTTCACGTATTGCTGAAGCCTGGCTTGGAGAATTTTGAGCATTACTTTACTAGCGTGTGAGATGAGTGCAACTGTGAGGTAGTTTGAGCATTCTCTGGCATTGCCTTTCTTTTGGATTGGAATGAAAACGGACCTTTTCCAGTCCTGTGGCCATTGGTGAGTTTTCCAAATTTGCTAGCATATTGAGTGCAGCACTTTCACAGCATCATCTTCTAGGATTTGAAATAGCTCAACTGGAATTCCATCACCTCCACTAGCGTTGTTCTTAGTGATGCTTTCTAAGGCCCACTTGGCTTTACATTCCAGGATGTCTGGCTCTAGGTGAGTGATCACACCATCATGATTAGTCTTCAGTTCAGTTCAGTTCAGTTCAGTCACTCAGTTATGTCTGAATCTGCGACCCCATGAATCGCAGCACGCCAGGCCTCCCTGTCCATCACCAACTCCTGGAGTTCACTCAGACTCAGGTCCAACGAGTCAGTGATGCCATCCAGCCATCTCATCCTCAGTCATCCCATTCTCCTCCTGCCCCCAGTCCCTCCCAGCGTCAGAGTCTTTTCCAATGAGTCAACTCTTCGCATCAGGTGGCCAAACACTGGAGTTTCAGCTTCAGCATCATTCCTTCCAAAGAATTCCCAGGACTGATCTCCTTTAGAATGGACTGGTTGAATCTCCTTGCAGTCCAAGGGACTCTCAAGAGTCTTCTCCAACACCACAGTTCAAAAGCATCAATTCTTCAGCACTCAGCTTTCTTCACAGTCCACTCTCACATCCATACATGACCACAGGAAAAACCATAGCCTTGACTAGATGGACCTTTGTTGGCAAAGTAATGTGTCTGCTTTTGAATATGCTATCTAGGTTGGTCATAACTTTCCTTCCAAGGAGTAAGCATCTTTTAATTTCATGGCTGCAGTCACCATCAGCAGTGATTTTGGAGCCCCCCAAAATAAAGTCTGACACTGTTTCCACCCTCTCCAAATTGTAATTCCAAGGAAGCTCTTATGCTTAATATTATCCAGAAAAGCAAAGTATTTAATATGGTAGAGAGCAACTGAGCAGAAGCTTGATTTGACTTGACTGGTCATGGCCAAAACACAGAAGCTGAGACAAATTGTCTTCTGCCTTCATTGCCATTCTTTGAGGAAGGGCAGATCCATTCCTCAGTGTTACAGTCATTGAAGAGGGTTGGGGCTCCCAACATCAAAGTTTCACTTTTCTCACTCAGCCACTTACATAGGATATACTGTATCAGGCAATAGGCCTGAATGAAACTTGGGTAGTGTTGGTCCTAGGCAAAGAAGTTTCCAATCATTTTACCCAGAGATGTGATGGGGAATAAAATCCTTGTATGCTGCCCACTGCTGTCTTCAGGGTTTCTTTATGGAGGTATTGTGCTGAGCCTCATTGTGGGTTGACCCCTAATTATGGCCTTGGTTTTCAGATCTTTGGGGCCTTTTGTTCCTCAGGATAGGTAATCTCCAAGAAGAGCTCAATTAAAGCTGATTTCAGTGCTTGCTGCCTCAGACATAGAAAACCATGCTACTCTTTTCCTTCTTCTAAGGGTCATCCTTCTTTGGACTTGTGTTAACATTAAAGGCTTTTGTTGCCCTCTCTCACCAGTGGTGTTTGGTCAGGATCACTCTCAGTTAAGCAGGACTCCCCAATTCTGAATATCAGGGATCAGGGGCTGAGGGAAATACATTGGTTTTCTCCCAGACAACTCTCTGGGCTCTTCATGCAGGCTAACCTACTCCCATTAAAAGTTCTTCAGGCTAGTAGAAGGTTAAGTGAATAAAACAGAAGCTCTCCTAGCAACTTTTTGTCCCTGCAGTGCGCTATCTGGAATGTATTTGCTCACTCAAATAGGCATCAAGGCTGTTTCCAAGATGACCTTGTGACTCTAGAGAGAGTGATCAGCACCTACTTTCTCTGATTGAAAGTACAAATTAATTAAATTCTGGTAGGCTTTCAGATTTAATGATAATGTACATGAAAGCACTCTACAGATTTCAAAGCACTATTTAAGTAGAAATGGTAGAAAATTTTATCTTTTATCAAGAAATGAGTGATAGACATCACAAAAATTAGCTTGATAAGTTTATAATTTAACTAGAAATATGAGGCTAATTATTAGTAAAGTAGTCAAGAAAACTAAGTAAATTTTCAATAAGAAGAATGAAACTAACAGAAATTCAGAGAAGTAAAAAAATCAGTCAAGGTTGTAGGCCAGAGCAGAAAAAGCTTCATGAAGAAGAAGAGATTTAGAGTAACATGGAAACTTACATTACCATATGTAAAACAGAAAACCAAAGGGAATTTGCTGTGTGACTCCGGGAACTCAAACCACTCAAACAGGGGCTCTGTAACAACCTAGAGGAGTGGGATGGGAAGGGATGTGGGAAGGTGGTTCAAGAGGAAGGGGAGATATGTATACCTATGGCTGATTCATGTGATGTTTGGCAGAAACCAACACAATTCTGTAAAGCAATTATCCTTCAATTAAAAAAAATAAATTTTAAAAAAGAAGAGATTTTAATTTTAATGAATAGGACTCATACAAAGTATTTTTAAAAACCTTCTAAGTGAGAAGAGATATAGAAGTTGAAAACAAACCCAGTGCTGGTGAGGTGAAAGAGAATTGTCTTGTCTAACATAGAGATGTGCTTAAGGGAGTAGAGGATGTGAGGTTTTAGTAAATTTGAAGAAGTTTCTACAATATCTAAAAAATTAGCAATGCATTTAGAGCTGATTCATGATCATGCTTCAGGCTTCTGAACAGAGAAGACACTCAAGGACAACATGGTCTTAAGCAAAATGCAACTATATGACAAGCAGAAAAGACTGGAAGGAAAAAGACTAGAGACAGCAATATTAACTAGGGCATGATTAATTTCTTGGATGTAAAGGCTCAGAGAGCATCAGTGGAAAAACAAACAAACAAAATCTGAGACAAGATACACTGTGGAGGGTGATGTAATAATTTTTGTCTTTTTTTTTTCCCCCAATTCAGTTGATATTGAGCAGAGAGAGAAATTTGAAGGAGAAGTCGAAGATTGCTTAAAAACAACAACAGCAACAACAAACCAGACATACAAGAGATTCAGAAAGATGCCAGCCAACTGAGTGGGGAAGGTGAAGGACTTGATTTGGCCTTGATATATTTACAATTGTGAAGACATATAACAGGGCCTGGCAAAATGATATTGCAAGGCTGGAGAATCAGGACTAGAGGTAAAGATGAATACGTACAAAAGACCAGCTACAATGGTGACTGAGAAAAAGAAGGGAATCTGTTGATATCCCCTCAGACCAGAGTGAAAAGGCACTCTTAGGGGCAGGACTCCCAGATCACCTCTACTGTTCAGACTCTAAAGGCTAGTTCATCCTGGGGACCCTTGGTGTTGTGGATATAATACTGTACAGACCCACTAGCATCACCAAGCTTCCAGGGCTTAAGCTAGGTGTCCAGGTCAGCTATAATGTCAAGTTGAGGGAATCTCTCCCTGTATGCTTTAAGAAGACTGCAGTCCTGGTTTTGTTAGAATGGACAATACCCCAAAACTCAGCCATATCGCCAAAATAAAGGGATAAACCCAAATGGCTGACCATAAACAAAGGGACCAGTTTGGCAAAGCTGAATAGTCTTTCAGTTGGCATAGACAGCCTTATTCTGCAGAACATCTTCAAAAGCTGCAATAGGCCCACAAGACAAACACTTCTTTCCAAAAAATTTGATGCATTTTAGAGATGGACGGAGGGACAATTTATAAGTGGAAAATGAGAGGAATATTTGGTTGAACTTAGCTAATTAATGCTAGAGTATGCTAAGCAACTCATTCTACAAGAGCCAAAACATGATTTTTGCTTATTTCATCAGCTGTCACTTGTTAAATACCATTTTGTTCAGAGTTGGGGCAGGGAGGAGAGCTTGCTATTGTGGTTTCTCCAGTTATTTTGCTTCTGTTCTGATTCCTCCACCAGAATGTTAAGTCATATGGCCATGACAATTCTCCCAACTGTGCCCACACACTTTCTTTTCTCTCAATGGCCATATGAAATGTCAATGAGGAGCCTCAATTTGTCACTTTTTGTTGTTGTTGTTGTTGTTTTCACTTGGTAAATTCTTTTTCTGTCTTTGGCTGATAGTCACTTCCCATAAAGAAAGATACTTGTTTTCAAGATTTATAACAAGTGATCTTCCTATTAAAATCAAATAAAATAAAATATCAAATATTTGCTTGATCTAAATAATGTGTAATTACTTAAAAAATACACATGTTGGAAGGTTTATGCCTAAAGTTATGGCAGGAAAAACAAGAGGCTTAGTTCCCCCAAAGTTATACATGGTAGTGATAAAACACTGAAGCAAGGTAGAGGGAGGGTGGCCATGCTCCATGAAAGAGCATGGATTATTGTTTAGAAAGCAATATTAATACAACTACCGCCAAACTGATACTTACAAGAAGCATGTTCATTGAGTACTAGCTAACTCTTCCAGAGGGAGGGAAGTGAGTGTAGGAGGAAGAGGGGTGTGGTGATGTGAGTTGGAGGTGGAGGGGGTGGAGAAAGACAAAGAAAATGAATAACAACAAGAACTGGTGGGAAACCAGATCTAGGTTCTAATCCCAATCTGGGATTGGACTAGTAAATCCTAATACAATTTACTAGTTGTATAATCTTGGGAAAGTTATATCTCAGAGTCTCAGTTTCCTTACCTGTGAAAGGGAATAATGCTATCTTCTTCATGGATGATTATAAGGGATACAAGAGATCATTTTCTTAAGTACATAACTAGTCGTTGATAAGTATAAGTCATTCATTGGTTACCAATCTAAATGAGAACACGAGTTGAGATGGGGAAGAGAAACAATGGAGGGGTACTTAGCAAGGTCAGGGAGAGAAGGAGATACCAGCACAAATTCTATTTGCATGAGATATTTCTCTAGGACTAGCCATGTTTCTCTCCTTTTAATGCTTAATATTTTCACAATGGAATCATGATTGTTCATAAACTAAGATGTAAAAATCCCATTATTTCTTGGAGGCAGAACGAGTATAAAAACAGTCTACAATTATTAAAGTAACACTCTGAATGATAAAAACCAGTTTCCACAGAGACATGAGTTTTTCACAGAAACAACCAAAGCTCACAGTTTTTATTTCATGCAAGTCATAAACATGTGACTTTTATTACTCTGGGAGGAGGGGACTGCTGCCTAACCAGACTGTTATATGAACAATCTGCTTCCCGATATGGAATTATTAATACTAACAGTATACGCAGGGCCACAGTCCTCTGAGTCAATTCATCATTCTACTTATGTCAGCTAGGAGAACATGTTCTTACTGTTCATGGCAGAATCATCTCAGAACTAAGAACCACATTGGTCTAGCTCTCCCACTTTGCCAACAAGGGAATTAAGTACTGAGTTTCTCAGTCTAGGTTGGTAACTTATTCAGAACCCACACAAAAAGGAAATGACATGGCCATGAGGCACACAGAAGCCTTTTCCATGAGGTCAAAATGACTGTTGTTATTCAATTACTCAGTCATGTGAACTCTGCAACCGCATGGACTGCAGCACACCAGGCTTCCCTGTCCTTCACCATCTCCCAGAGCTTATTCAAACTCATGTCCATTGAGTTGGTGATGCCATCCAACTGTATGGATGTAGTCATTCTAAAAGCCTAACATATTTAGAACTTCAATAAATACTTATTGAATGAATGAATGAACTCTAACTTCCAAACTAGCTCATTTTCTACTCCATTTGGCTACTGTACCTCTTCTTAAGGATAACCTTTCCCCTACAGTATCCAACCCTCCTATCCTTCTTCCTTCCCTCTGTACCTAACCCCTTCTTGAAAAAATCATTCACACTTTCTATAGATGTGCCATGTTCTCCCAATCCCCTCCCTATGACACTGCCTTTGTGATGCCCACTATCTGGATTATCTCTCTTTTCCTTCCACCTCTATTCACCTAGTGAGGAGGGTCTATTAGACTTGGCTTGGGCATTATCTATTCCTCAAAGATGTTCAAAGACTCCCCAGCCCTATGCAGGCTGGGATAATGCCCTTTCTGTATGCTCTCATAGCATCCCTGAGTTACTTGACAACTGTTACAGTCTGAGGTGGCCTTGTTTATTCAACTGCATTCCTCTTTAAACTGTAAGTCCCCTGAGAACAGGAACCAAGTGTTATCTACCACTGAAGCCCTAATATCAATGGAGCCTGATATACAGTAAGAGCTCAATAAATATCTGACAAAAGACTAGATGAATGCTACTAATTTTCATACAACTATCTACAACTCTGGCGGCCTATCTCTCAAAACAAAAGTAGAAATATTTCTATCTGATATTTCCAATCACTTCAGTTTGATTAATCACTTCAGTGGAAGAGTGAAGGAGTAAGTCATACCTTCCCCTTCCCAATCTTAAACCAAATATGAGTCCCTATGTAAACAGGTTGAGTCCTTTGAGCATGCTTTTAGCACCAATAACAGAAGGGTTATCCCCACTGTGATACAAAAGCCTTTAGAAAACTCAAGGTGGGGAAGGTCTTGGCATCCTCTTTTTTGCAAATTACCTAACAAGATTAAACCACATCCAAACCGGCAATTCCTCTGAGATGACTTTCCAGGCTTGGTATTTGTGACCATGACTTTGTAACCTAGGAGGCCCTGCTTCTTTCACATGCCACTACCTCTACCTCTAATATTTTCACCAACTCCATTTTAGGACATTTGAGGGGCAGTATTTTTTATTAAGTATCCATATTAGTTCTCTAGGGCTGCCATAAAAAAACAGGAAACAAAACACACAAACAAACAAAACCACAAACAGGGCCGTTTAAACAACAGAAATTTTATTGTCTCACATTTCAAAATCTAAGACCTCACCAGACAGGTTCCTTGTGAGGGCTATAAGGGCAAGATCTGTTCCAGACCTCTCTCCTTGGCTTGTGGATGGCTCTCTTCTCCTTGTAACTCTCCACAAACGGCATTTCCCTTCTAGTCTATCCCTAATTTTCTCCTTTCTATAGGGACACCAGCCATACTGGATTAGGGCCCACCCTAAAAACCTCATTTTAACTTGATTACCTCTGTAAAGACCCTGTATCCAAATAAAGTCACATTCTGAGGTCCTGTGGGGATGCAATTCTTCCTGTAACAGTATCCAAGGTTATAGACAAAAGGGTTTTGCTGGGTTGATGGACAATGTCTCATCACTCTTCTGAGAATTCAAGGTACTTACACATTGTTTGATTTGCTGGGTTTCTTAGGCACTGTAACCTCTTTCCACTACTCTTTCATTGCAAATTGCTAGCTAGGGTAAGCTCCTCCATGTTCTTAGGTCTCTGGTTCCCTAAGGATCCCACTGCTACTACATTTAACTCAAAGAAAATTTTATCTTACTAGAATAACTTTCTGATATGGAACCGAGAGCCCTCCAAACAAAATCCCTAATTTGTTGAGCATTTAATTTTTCAACAAATGTGCCAAGTTCTTTATTTTCATTATCTGGTTTTACTCCCTCCCCTACCTCCGCCCACACCCGCCCCCCCCCCTACACACACACAAAGCCTATGAGGTAGGTATCATTTTGGAGATGAAGAAATTAAAGTTAAAAGGCTAAAAGATTTCCCAAGCTCACAGGCACAATTGTGACTAAGACACACTTTAAATCCAGGGAGTCTGACTTCAGAAAGAGAATGCTTAACCAACTCACCAGGCTAAACTGTGTCCCTGATTATTTTCTTTGATGATGTAACTGAGGAAGAAACTAACTCCAAAGAAGTTTTAAGCCAAAAATGATAGGATCCAGAAATGCCAAGTTCTTTCTCAGGCATCATTCTCCTCCTGTATGGAAAGTCCTCCACTGTGACAGTCTCTCCTTTTGCCCAATCTCCATAATAGGTTTGCTAAGAATAACTAGTCTAATAGACATTACATGGTGGCATGCTATTAAAAGTCTGTACTCACCTGTCTGTACGTGAGTGTGTTTTAGTTGCTCAGTCATGTCTGACTCTTAAGACCCCATGGACTGTAGCCCACCAGGCTCCTCTGTCCATGGAATTCTCCAGGCACTGGTTGGAACCCCAACCTGCTGGAGTGGGTTGCCATGCCCTCCTGCAGGGGATTTTCTCGACCCAGGGATCCAACCTGCATCTCTTACATGTCCTGCATTGGCAGGCAGGTTTTTTGCCATCTGAGTCACCAGAGAAGCCACCTTCTATATGTTCCTAATCAAATTTGGGAAAGTGGAAAGGCTTCTATCACACAAATTCTCCTAAAGGCATCCCACTGTTTCCATTATGCCAACCTTCCATGGTGAATGTGGAAAGCAATTAGACAAGCCTCTTCATCATGCTTAAGCGTGTTGTGCTTAAACATACTTAGGAGGATAAAGACTTCCAACTTTTATGAACTACAATAGATAGTATCTTTGAAAGATCCTTTTGCTATGTTTATAACTCTAAATGATGACAAATTGGTTTGAATTAGCTCTCTATATTCTAAACAGGGGTGGTTGCAGCAGTGGAGTTCGTTGAAGGTAGAAATTTTCACTTTTGACCAGATTGTTTGCTAAGGTACCAAATTAAATGACAATACTGAGCACAAGTCAGACACAACTGCACAACTGCAAACCCTTCTGTGAACCTTTATTCACATAGTTACTTGTATCTCTTATTAAGTCCAAATAAACAGCACCATTGCTCACTCTGTGGGCCCTGGTGAAAATTTTGACCTCTCATTTGGGGAATTTGTTTTTAACTTTTTAGCTGTACTCCCATATTGCACAGGGGTCCTCCCCTTCAAGTGTGGGAAGTTTTTCTCAATGTACTTTCTTGGACACAAAAGTGGAGATAAGAGTAATGATTAATCTTATTGAGTACATACTGCATAATAGGACTTGTGATGGAAGATTTTATTCATTATCCATTTATTCTTTTGGGCTTCCATGGTGGTTCAGACAGTAAAGAATCTGCCTGCAATGCAGGAGATCTGGGTTCAATCCCTAGGTTGGAAAGATCCCCTGGATAAGGGAATGACAACCCACTCCAATACTCTTGCCTAGAGAATTCAGTGGATAGAGGTACAGTCCAGAGGGTCACAAAGAATCAGACACAACTGAGTGACTTTCATTTTTCATTTATTCTTTAACAATCATACAAGTTATGTATTAGCATCAATACTACTGCACAGGAGACTTGCCCCAAAACACAACTAGGATGTGGTGGAGCCAGGATTTGAACTCCATCTGTGTTAAACCCCCTGTTTCTGTGTTATACTATATGCCACAACATTATAGACCATTCCTCAGGTGGCACAAGTGCCCACAGGTGCTAGAAACCATATCTAAGCTCAGTAGTACTAAGCACTTTGTCTACAGTTGCTGTTACTCAAGGAACCAACAGAAGTATGCATTGAGTGGGGGTGAGGAGACTAATCAGAAGGATTTCTCACCTCCTTTGTAGATTATAGCAGCAACTTCCTTATTTAAATCCAACATGTTATAATAATGGAGAGTGAAAATGGAGTTTGCTCATTTATCATACTGGTTTTAATGTGTAGTAAAAATTTTGAATCATTCTTACTCAAAAGGGAAATGATAGTATTAACAAAAGAGAATAACAGAATTCACATATTAAATATTTTTTAAAGTCTCCATAAGATAACTTCTAGCCTGTCCAAGATTGTTTAATACTGATTAGTAAAGACCATTAAAAATCATTTATGGAGTTTTTGTGAGTGTTCAGAGGACTAATGGGTTTTAGAATTGCTTGGGAACCTTCCTGGGGTCAAAGGAAGAAAATAAAGTATGAGGTGATAATAAAATGTATAAAGTGACTAATGGACAGGTTGTATATATATAAGGGTTCCAGCAAAGAAAAAACATTCAATTTTTACAGCATACATTTAAACAAATGGAAATCTCACTGCCATAGCCTCTTGTCTTCACTCAAGAGCTAAGAAGGATGATAACATTGTGTATCACCACAGTCCATATCAGATTCTTAACCATTTTTCAGCCATCAGGTCATTGGCCCCAGCCACCTCCTCAGCCACTCCCACCTTTAGCTGACAAAGATCTTTTGAAAAGTAGTGAGAAAACAATGCCACATTTACTGGAACCAATAAAATGGCTGGATCTTACACAGCATAAATAAATTACTCAAGCATGGCTTTTACATAGCAAACATTAATACTGAAAACAGCTCTCCAACAGCCCATCAAAGGATCAGCTATCTCTCTAAGCTTTTGCTACACATGTAAATCAACAAAATGATAATAAATAAATGAAATAAAAAGGTGCATGATATAAAATTTTGAATCATAAGAGGGAAATTCAGAGTAAAACTTAATTTGAGGATTTCATTTTAAATCACAAAATAGCACTCTTGACTTCCCCAATAGAGACACAAACTCAAATGATGTTTTATCAAAAATAAATGTATTAGAGATACATAATAATATAGATAATATAGAAAATGATATAACGTATAATAGAGTATTGGATGTTATCATTTCAAAAGAATTTTGTCTGGTGTCATCAGAGAGGCTAATGAAGGAGGATGGATAAGATGTTTAATTGTTGTCCAATAAAATCATTTTTATCTTGGTTTGCAGTAAAGTAGTTCTTAATATCTAGGGTCATCAAGTCAATTGGCTACATTGTTGAGTGATTCCATTATGCACTGACTATTCTTCTGTGGTTTAGAGTGTACATAAAGTTTATATTAAGTATGCTTGACCTACTACGTAACTCTTACATACTATTCCTGCATTTGGAGAATGCATTTGTTTGAAGTAGGATGTAATTGGCATTTTCCAAATATAAAATCTCCTTTTTAGACATATCAAACTTTATAACTACAACATCCCTACAGTAAAATTAAGCCTGTTTCCAGGTTAATATTGAGCAGAGATTCTTAAAATGAATAGGTTTCCCCATGAGCAAAATAATTCAACAAGAATTATTTTGTATAGTGGGCAACAGACTAAGCACATTGGGGATATTAAGTGATATATAATTGATAAAGTATACCCTGCAAATATTTAAGCTGCTATGCCTTATCTTTAGACCTTAAGTTGTGATCCCATTTTTAATCTAAAGAATTCACATCTGCAATATATAATTTTATGTTTTGTTTGGAAAAGAAAATCTGAATGGTCCAAAAGAATTTTTAGTACTGAGATGGGAAGAGTAACGCTACTTGTGAATTGGAAAGATGAAAATACTTTCAAGGGCATGCTAGAAAGAAATATGTTAGTATTTAAATGTGATTGCATCACATGCATATATAGAATATATGCCTCATCATATTCTGGTTTATTCTTTATGATATGAACACAGTTAGGAAAAAATTTCAAAACACGAATGAAAAATTGCAAAACTTGGTTCCATGCTTTTATGTTTCATTGCTACCCTCTCACATGTGTGGGTTTTGTTGCATTTAACAGTTTGAAATCTGTGTGCTCCCTCTTCCACATGATTCACAAGTATGTCAGATAAGCTCTAGGCATCCAAATCAAAGCCATACCACTTGCTGCCCTGTGAGAAACACACATCTAAATTCTTATCTGTCCTCACCTTTTACCCTCCACCTCTCTCCCTCCAGAGTTTTCACTAACAAGAAAGAACATTCTGTGGGAAAAGGGGTTTTAGAAACTCTAAACGCTTTAAAAACTTATCAAACTAAACAGGAAAATTTATGTTGGTATAGCTCTCTGTCTTTCCACTATTAGCTAATAAGTTACCTTTTTTCTGGTACTTTACAACATTGTGAAATAAATTTGGATGAGAGTATTTGAGAGGTAACCAAAGTAAGGAGGAATAATAAGGAATTTTCTTTAGCATGTTATGGACACAGTTCCTCCATAATAAGAAATACTATTTTGGTAATATCTTTACTATAATCTACAAATCCAGAGTATCAATCTGAATCTTTTGAATGCCAGTTAAGTGTATGTTCACTAGATAGGTGTTATGATAAAAATGAAAGATATAAAACAGTGTCCTACCTTTAAATATAAAATATTTAAAATTCAGTTGAAGATGCCATATACCTTAAATAAGATACACATATTTATAAATGCATACATATAAAATTTTTGACAGAGGACTGAGGTAGGAGACAATGGACCTCTGGCCTGGACACCTGGTATTTGTCAAGCAGAATAAAATTCGAGCTTTGTTCTCACCCAGACACTCCAAGGACAAAGCTAGTGGTAAAAGCTGAACTCTGCTAAAACAGAGATAAGGTGCCCACTCCTGCACATGTGTAGGGAGGTTTCTTGAAGGTCAAAGAGGGAGGAGGCCCCACCCCATAATAAGTGTGGAAATGCACCCATAGGCTTCTGTGGTGGGATTTATCTTAGCAAAAAGTTCCACATGTATCTTGGGGAGGATCCATGGACCAGTCAGGTGTGAAGAAACAAGATAATTGGCCAATAGTAAACAAAGACCGGAAGGACTGTTCTGTACAAGTGATTTACATCACCTCTGTACTGCACTGGTCTTCACTCAGGATGCCCACACTCCTCTCCAGGCATGAATCTCTGCCTAACTTCTAATTTACTGTGCTTCTCTCTTCATTAGAGAGGATGCCCATACCCTTTCTTTCTGGGTGTGTATATCTGCCATGCTTCTGAGTTGGATAAACAGATTGTTTTCCTGTGTGCTCTACCATACACTGTGCTGTGTTTCCAATAATAAATTTTGTAACTGTTTTTATAGTTTTTGCCTCCTTGAAACATTCTTGCTTTCCAATAGGGGCAAGAGCCAGGGCACTTTGCTTCTGGCCCTAGCCCCTGGTAGTCTAGTGGCTAGATCTCTTGGTTTTCATCTAGGTGTCCTAGGTTTAATTCCTGGGCAGGAAGCTAAGATCTCTCTTCAGTACCGTTTACTGTTCTCCCTCCAAGATCAGGATTACAGAAAGGCTGCTGGAATCCATGAAAATCATGTAAAAAAGAAGCAATCCATTTTTTACGGACTCATTCAGAAAGGCTTTACAGAGAGCTGGTTCTAAAGAATGGATAGACTTTTAATAGCTAGAAAAGAGTGGAAAAGTGTGAGAAAAGGTCTAAAAATTAGAAAACTCGATGGAGAGTTTGGAAAAAGTGAATAATTCACAATGGTTGCCCAAATTCTGGTGCTTTAGCAATTAATAGTTTCATTCATTAATCTTTACCTTTCTATTTAATTAGAGATCTTAGACACTGAAAAGATTAAGGTGGTGTTCTCACTGATACACACATATCATATATACATTTAAAATAAAAGGAAGAGGGTCTTTCAGTCAGTTCAGTTCAGTCGCTCAGTCGTGTCCAACTCTTTGCAACCCCATGAATTGCAGCACACTAGGCCTCCCTGTCCATCATCAACTCCCAGAGTTCACTCAGACTCACGGCAATCGAGTCAGTGATGCCATCCAGCCATCACATCCTCTGTCGTCCCCTTCTTCTCCTGCCCCCAATCCCTCCCAGCATCACAGTCTTTTCCAATGAATCAACTCTTCGCATGAGGTGGCCAAAGTACGGGAGCTTCAGTTTTAGCATCATTTCTTCCAAAGAATTCCCAGGGCTGATCTCCTTCAGAATGGACTGGTTGGATCTCCTTGCAGTCCAAGGGACTCTCAAGAGTCTTCTCCAACACCACAGTTCAAAAGCATCAGTTCTTCGGCATTCAGCTTTCTTCACAGTCCAACTCTCACATCCATACATGACTACTGGAAAAACCATAGTCTTAACTAGATGGACGTTTGTGGGCAGAGTAATGTCTCTGCTTTTCAATATGCTATCTAGGTTGGTTACAACTTTTCTTCCAAGGAGTAAGCGTATTTTAATTTCATGGCTGCAATCACCATCTGCAGTGATTTTGGAGCCCCAAAAATAAAGTCTGACACTCTTTCCCCATCTATTTCCCATGAAGTGATGGGACCAGATGCCATGATTTTCGTTTTCTGAATGTTTAGCTTTAGGCCAACTTTTTCGCTCTCCACTTTCACTTTCATCAAGAGGCTTTTTAGCTCCTCTTCACTTTCTGCCATAAGGGTGGTGTCATCTGCATAGCTGAGGTTATTGATATTTCTCCTGGCAACCTTGATTCCAGCTTGTGCTTCTTCCAGCCCAGCATTTCTCATGATGTTCTCTGCATAGAAGTTAAATAAGCAGGGTGACAATATACAGCCCCGACGTACTCCTTTCCCTATTTGGAACCAGTCTGTTGTTCCATGTCCAGTTCTAACTGTTGCTTCCTGACCTGCATATAGGTTTCTCAAGAGGCAGGTCAGGTGGTCTGGTATTCCCATCTCTTTCAGAATTTTCCACAGTTTACTGTGATCCACACAGTCAAAGGCTTTGGCATAGTCAATAAAGCCAAAATAGATGTTTTTCTGGAACTCTTTTGCTTTTTTGATGATCCAGTGGATGTTGGCAATTTGATCTTTGCTTCCTTTCCCTTTTCTAAAACCAACTTGAACACCTGGGAGTTCATGATTCATGTATTGCTGAAGCCTGGCTTGGAGAATTTTGAGCATTACTTTACTAGCTTGTGAGACGATGCAATTGTGCGGTAGTTTGAGCATTCTTTGGCATTGCCTTTCTTTGGGATTGGAATGAAAACTGACCTTTTCCAGTCCTGTGCCACTGCTGAGCTTTCCAAATTTGCTGGCATATTGAGTGAAGCACTTTCACAGCATCATCTTTCAGGATTTGAAATAGTTCACCTGGAATTCCATCACCTCCACTAGCTTTGTTCGTAGTGATGCTTTTTTTTTTTTTTTAATGTGGGTCAACATTTCTTATTTTAATATTTTTAATATAAATATATTTATTTTAATTGGAGGTTAATTACTTTACAATATTGTATTGGTTTTGCCACACATCAACATGAATCCACCACAGGTATACATGTGTTCCCCATCCTGAACACCCCTCCCTCCTCCCTCCCCGTACCATCCCTCTGGGTTGTCCCAGTGCACCAGCCCCAAGCATCCTGTATCCTGCATCAAAACTAGACTGGCAATTTGTTTTGTATATGATATTATACATGTTTCAATGCCATTCTCCCAAATCATCCCACCCTCTCCCTCTCCCATAGAGTCCAAAAGACTGTTCTATACATCTGTGTCTCTTTTGCTGTCTCGCATACAGGGTTATCATCACCATCTTTCCAAATTCCATATATATGCGTTAGTATACTGTATTGGTGTTTTTTTCTTTCTGGCTTACTTCACTCTGTATAATAGGCTCCAGTTTCATCCACCATTGTATATATGTACCACAGCGTTCTTATCCATTCATCTGCTGATGGACATCTAGGTTGCTTCCATGTCCTGGCTATTATGAACAGTGCTGTGATGAACATTGGGGTACACGTGTCTCTTTCAATTCTGGTTTCCTCGGTGTGTATGACCAGCAGTGGGATTGCTGGGTCATAAGGCAGTTCTATTTCCAGTTTTTAAAGGAATCTCCACACTGTTCTCCATAGTGGCTGTATTAGTTTGCATTCCCACCAACAGTGTAAGAGGGTTCTCTTCTCCACACCCTCTCCAGCATTTATTGCTTGTAGACTTTTGGATCGCAGCCATTCTGACTGGTGTGAAATGGTATCTCATCGTGGTTTTGATTTTCATTTCTCTGATAATGAGTGATGTGGAGCATCTTTTCATGTGTTTGTTAGCCATCTGTATGTCTTCTTTGGAGAAATGTCTGTTTAGTTCTTTGTCTCATTTTTTGATTGGGTAGTTTATTTTTCTGGAGTTGAGCTGCAGGAGTTGCTTGTATATTTTTGAGATTAGTTGTTTGTCAGTTGCTTCATTTGCTATTACTTTCTCCCATTCCAAAGGCTGTCTTTTCACCTTGCTTATAGTTTCCTTTGTTGTGCAGAAGCTTTTAAGTTTAATTAGGTCCCATTTGTTTATTTTTGCTTTTATTTCCAATATTCTGGGAGGTGGGTCCTAGAGGATCCTGCTGTGATGTATGTTGGCGAGTGTTTTTCCTGTTCTCCTCTAGGAGTTTTATAGTTTCTGGTCTTACGTTTAGATCTTTAATCCATTTGGAGTTTATTTTTGTGTATGGTGTTAGAAAGTGTTCTAGTTTCATTCTTTTACAACTGGTTGACCAGTTTTCTGAGCACCACTTGTTAAAGAGTTTGTCTTTAATCCGTTGTATTTTCTTGCCTCCTTTGTCAAAGATAAGGTGTCCATATGTGTGTGGATTTATCTCTGGGCTTTCTATTTCATTCCATTGATCTATATTTCTGTCTTTGTGCCAATACCATACTGTCTTGATGACTGTGGCTTTGTAGTAGAGCCTGAAGTCAGACAGGTTGATTCCTCCAGTTCCATTCTTCTTTCTCAAGATTGCTTTGGCTATTTGAGGTTTTTTGTATTTCCATACAAATTCTGAAATTATTTGTTAGGCCTACTTGAGTTCACATTCCAGAATGTCTGGCTCTAGGTGAGTGATCACACCATCGTGATTATCTTGGTCTTTAAAATGAGTCAAAGAAGTTAAAATTCTGATTTGCTTCATTTTGGAATAATAAATCTTTTGAATGTGGTGTTGTTGGTTCCTCTAATTTGCTGATGGATTAAGTTTACAAGATCTTCCTTATCCTGCCACTGGAAATCCAGGACTATGGCTAGCCGAATTGACCTTAGAGAATGCAGTTAATCTCCTAAAGTTTTTAATTTTTACATAAGAATGAGAGTAGATTCACAGAGTTTCTCAATCTCAGCACTGCAGATATTTCTGTTGTCGTTCACTTATTAAGTCGTGTCTGACCCTGTGACACCATGGACTGCAGAACACCAGGCTCATCTGTCCTTCACTATCTCCCAGAGTTTGCTCAAACTCATGCCCAGAGTCAGCAATGCCATCTAGCCCTCTCATCCTCTGATGCCCCTTCTCCTTTTGCCGTCAGTCTTTCCCATCATCAGAGTGTTTTCCAATGAGTTAGCTCTTCCCATTAATTCTGTGTTTTAGAGACTGCCTTGTACTTTGTAGGGTAATGAGCAGCATCCTTGGGGCCTTTCTTTACCTATTAGATGGCAGTAGCAGTTGTAACAACCAAAATTGTGTCCAGATATTGGCAGAAGTCCTCTGGGAGGCGGGGTTGGGGTGGGGGTTGGAATCACACCTTAAGAACCAGGGCTTAGAGGAAGGGATTGAGACTACTGAATTAACAGGAAAACCCATCAAATTTCCCTGGGAAATTCAGAAAGACCTTTTCAAGCTCTATTTGCACTTATACAGTAATTGACTATTTGAGTAAAAAGACACGTGTGTATTAGCTATTAAGGCCAGTATTGGGTCAAGAGACGAGTAAGTAGATAACTAATTATATACAAGCAGAAAGACTAACACAAATCAGGAAACCATTAAAGGCTATTCACAGTCAACATAGAAACATTGCTGTCTGCACCTGTGAGAAACACTAGACACAAAATAATGAAGCCCATCAGAAAATTATCAGGCTGAGGGATAAGCTGTTTTTTGAAACTGTGGCTTCCTTGAGCTTCAAAAGCCAATAAAGGCAGCAAAACTAATTCTCGCTTGGAAAGGGGTTTGTTTATTCTGCTTATCTGCAGCCAAAGCTAACAGTCTTAATGGTTTTAAAAACCTTAATATTTCACAGCATTGGGAAGGCCTTATTCGCAGATAGACATATCTATGTACAAATGAGCACATGTCTAAATGAAAGCATTTACTTAACTATTTCCAAACAATAAGTTTGAGGGCAGACAAAATGGTGAGCTGGTTATCTTTTTTTTTTTTTTTTCTCAGTTAAGATCCAAAGTAGAATTTTAAAAAAGAAGAAAAGAGGAAGGCAGGAAGAATGGAAGAAGAAAAAAGAAGAGGGCGGGCAAAACGAAATCTCATAACCATAATCTCCTTGCTGCTATTTTTAGAAAAATTCTGAGATATTTTTTATGCTCCTAGACTTTTAAGCAACTTGAATGTATCAATAGATACCATGTTACTTTCACCTTTATATTCCCAGCTCATAAAGCATGCCTTATATAGTAAGTATTTAATACAGACTTGTGATGTGAATTAATAAGATGAAAAAAGAAAAAGAATATCAATTAGAAGCTTAACTATATTAATATAAGGTTGATTATTAACTAAATTTTAATCTGAATTCCCTTGTTACTATTTTTATTGAGACTCTCAGCCTCTCATTCCAAAACTCTTATCCTTTTACATGATTAAATTTATACATTACTGAATTATAAAGTATTTTTAATTTCATAGAATTCCCAAAATAACCCCATGAAGCAAAAACCATTATTCCTCTCATACAGAAAATACAATATTACAAGCTCAGAAAGATTAAGTGATGCCATAAGTAATAGAGCAGAACTCAACACAAGCTTCGATTCCAAGCCACCCTGAGTATATAGTATCTCAAGTGAATGTCAGTGGAGAATAACGTTTAGCTTGTTGCAGTGTTTCAATTGCACATAGTGGTTTAAAAAAGCATGCACTGGTGTCAGACTCCCAATGCCCACAAATTACTAGTTTCGGATCTTGAGCAAGTTATTTTAGCTTTCTGAATCTGTCTCTTCATCTGAAGAACTGAGTGATGATATCTACCTCATGGATTTGATATAAAGATTAAAGGAGGTGATGAATTTAGCACACTTAGCACTTGACCCCTCAGTCATAACCCCCTGCCATATTTCATCTCCAATACAAAGGAATCTAGGTAATAATAGGTATTGTTTATTTGGAGTGCTGATGATGTCCAAACCATTTATGGCAATACCAGTCCTTTCTGGTTTTCAGAACCTCTTGCTGTTTTGTAAACTTTTACCCCTTAAAAGTTGAATTCTCTGATTACTCAAAATTTGGATAGATTGTGTGTTAAGATATATGTGAAGTCTTGGGTCTGGGTAGGTAGAATTTGATGATACAGTATAAAAGAAGACTTTCTAGTTAAAGAATTCACTAGGAAGATTTTTGAAATTTCAGTTCTATATTTGTAAAATTCAGGAGGCAATATAGGTCTGTATGAATAAAAATAAAGAGTGCTTGAGTGCTTATTTTGAGATTGGTACTGTTGTAAATATGATGATACCACTCTAATGGCAAAAAGCAAAGAGGAACTAAAGAACCTCTTGGTGAGGGTGAAGGAGGAGAGCAAAAAAAGCCAGCTTAAAGCTTAATGTAAAAAAAAAAAACCTAACATCATGGCATCAGGTTCCATCACTTCATGGCAAATAGAAGGGGAAAAGGTGGAAGCAGTGACAGATTTCCTCTTCCTGGGCTCTAAAATCACTATAAATGGTGACTGCAGCCATGAAATTACAAGGTGATTGCTTCTTGGCAGGAAAGCTATGACAAACCTAGACAGAGTGTTAAAAAGCTAAGATACCACTTTGCTGACAAAGGTCTATATAGTCAAGGTTATGGTCTTTACAGCAGTCATGTATGGTTGTGAGTGCTGGACCATAAAGAAGGCAAAGTGCTGAAGAATTGATGCCCTTGAACTGTGGCACTGGAGAAGACTCTTGAGAGTCCCTTGGACAGCAAGGAGATCAAACCAGTCAAACCTAAAGGAAATCAACCCTGAATATTCACTGGAAGGACTGTTGCTAAAGCTGAAGTTCCAATACTTTGGCCACCTGATGCAAACGGCTGACTCATTGGAAAAGACCTGCTGCTGGGAAAGATTTAAGGCAGAAAGGGAAGAGAGTAACAGACGATGAGATGGTTGGATGGCATCAATGATTCAAAGGACATGAACTGGGGCAAATTCCAGGAGATGGTGAGGGACAGGGAAATGGGACATACTGCATTCCATGGGGTCATGAAGAGAGTTGAACACAACTTGGCAACTGAACAACAATGAACAATTGTAAATGCTTCATCTATATTAGTTTATTTCAACCTGACACTAGCATACCTGAGGTAGGTTTTATTATCACCATCCTCATTATATACAGATGGGAGAACAGGTACTGAGAGGTCAAATAACTTGACCAAGTTAACCCAGCTAGAAGTATCAGAGATGATTTGAATCTAGAGTCCATGCTCAGACCCAGGGCACTGTACTGCCTCTTTCCAGAGTGTCCAATCACTAATCAATCACACACTCACAAGGAGTTTACAGAACAGTGCAAAGCACCCTGTACTGCTATCAGTTCATAGATATGTCTGTAGCAGCTGCTGTTGATATCCTGCTCCATACTTCTTTGGCTCCCAGTTTACTAATACCTAGGCCTTCTCAGGTGGCTCAGTGGTAAAGAATACAGTTGTCAATGCAGAGCCACAGGAGACTTGGGATTGATACCTGGGTTGGGAAGATCTCCTGGAGGAGGAATTGGCAACCTGCTCCAGTATTTTTGCTGGGATAATCCCTTTGGTGCTGTGATTTCCACTAATAGCTACAGTAAAATTCATGACAAATAGACAGCTTCTCACCTGGGTTTCTCTTGACCCTGCCTGAAGGCTTTTTCAGGGACTGTGAAAGCAGGACCTGTGACAAGACAGGCACAACTTAAAGTACAGGAGAATTAAAGACCCTAGGAATAAACTTCAACTAATAAAAAAAATAGAAATTAATAAATAAATGCCCAGCCTCCCCATCACATTCACTTTCTCAAAGGGCCCCTAGTGGAATTGAGTCCAGTTAGCCCCCAGCAGTAACTTGTTCATTGCAATACCTAGTATTGGCTCTCCACACTTCCTTGTCTCATTTTCCATACTTCCCCACTTATTTTTTCTGGGATCATCTTTTAAATAGACTGGGCATCCCAGGTGGCATTAGTGGTAAGAAACCTGCCTGCCAATGCAGGAGACAAAAGAGATGCAGGTTGGATCCCTGAGTAGAGACGATCCCCTGGAAGAGGGCATGGCAACCTACTCCAGTATTCTTGCTTGGGTAATCCCAAGGACAGAGGAACCTGTCAGGTTACAGTCCATAGGGTCCCTCAGAGTTGGACACGATTGAAACAACTTAGCATTCATGCACCTATAGCCTTTTCTCAAGTTCTGCTTTAGAGAAACTCATCAATATTAATAAGCTGGGCATCTGCAGTTTCCAGCTATCTCCAATTTCATAATCCCCTTGACACCAGCTCCATCTCCATCAGCTTGCCAAGGATCAGGCTCCATGGGAGGAGCACAATGGAATGAGGAAGAGCTTCAGAAGACTTCGATTCTTTGGAATCTTCAAACTGAAACAAAACACTTCCTCTTGTTGATATCAACTATGCTCATAACATTGCTTCAGCATGTTCTGATGTTAGCCAAATTTCTTTCTCTCTTCTCTTACTAAGGATTTTCTATCAAGAAGGAAGAGTATGGGTAAATAAGGGGTAAGAAGGGAAGAAAACACCATAGCATCAGACAAGGATTCCAAAGAGTTACTAGTGTATCTAACAAGATTGTCATGAATGTGCTGCATGTGTCATTAGGAAGCTGAATGATCCTACTAAATGATATCCTTCTGAGATATGGGATTCAGTGGAAAGAGTATGCACAAATCTTGATACCTACATACCTGAGTTTGAACTTCAGCTTTATCAAAAAGGGTATGACATTAAGCAAATTAACATCCTAAAGCCCAATTTTTCATACATATACAATGGTGTGGAAATATTTACCTCTCAAAACTGTTGAAGATTTAAATGAAATAATATATATGAAACTTGCTGGCAGATATTTAACAAATATTAGTTTCCTTTCCTTATCTACCCATGGCCCACCCCAATCTGCTATCCCACAGAGAAAATACCATGGGAAATGTTCTTTATGATCTAACAGTCTTATATGCGTTAGGGATCTCTGCTGCTCTATTGCATTAACATCCTGGAAATTCTAAATTTTTGTAGTTAAAAAAAATGAATTCTGTGAGCATTTTTTTGTGGGCATTATGTGCCAGATTCTTCAGGTTAATTAAGGAAAAGTAAAGCAGTTAGGGAAAGTCAGGACAGATGAAAATAAACATCTGAGGTTGAAACTACAATGTGTCCACTAACACAAATGAATAATAGCTTCTATTATGTGCCACTGAAATAGCAAGGGAATAGATAAACCTCCCTATCCCTATGACAAATGGACTGGTTTTCAACAAACTTTTTTTTTTTTTAAGAAGCAGCAGCAGAGGGTAGACATTTTTTATCTCTATATCCAGCACAGACTATTCTACCTTTCACATTTCTCCCATGGAATCATGTGGTCCCTAATAAAAGTGTGATGTTTAGAGGATTAGCAAAAACAAGTTTTGAACATAAGTGCACTTCATAATGTTTTGATTAATTTAGCAGAATAATCTAGCTTTAAATTAGAGGAGCATGCATGTATGGGAATAACTGCTCTTTTGGAACCTGAAACTGCCTTTAATTATTAGAACTTCAACTTTCTCAGGGCAGGACCTACATTTAAGATCTGACTAGAAAGCCAGGGAGGATGCCCACCCATAAAGTTATCCATTCCACAGGGACAGAGAAAAAGCACAGGGAGCTGTGGCCTGGCTTATCCAACATCCAGCTTGCACCACAACTTAATGCTTATATCGTGGTGGACCACTCACTTCTTTAGTGATGAAGTTGTGGAGAGTGGACAGGTCTCAGCTCTCATGCTGAGTCACATGATCAATGCAATATCTGTACATGCATGTGGAATTCAGAGAAGTCTAGAACATTCAGAAAGTCAATACTCCCAGACCTCCAACCTTCAATAACTGCTTTTTTTTTTTTTAACTACTGTGCTTAGTTCTGGATGTTTTTAAATTATTACTCAGAGTTCCTAGTTTCTGTTTCTAGTTTTTATTCCTGGGAAGCAGTGTTTTATAGAGGTAGCAACATTTTCTAAGTAGAACTATAACTTCTGGATTTGAATACTTACTCTGCTACTTAATAACTGTATAAACTCTCTATGGCTCAATTTCTTCGCCTATAGAATTAGAACTCATAACAAATATATAACAATTTTCTTTCTTAGAAATGAACATTGCCAAAGTGAGATGATGGTTTACCGTGTTCTCTGATGCAACCCTTGGCTGCCCATGGCATTATCATCTTTATAAATCTTGGACTGTGGTGCCAACAATTATGATCCATTATCATGGCTTACATTTTGCTGCCTGGGTGAAACTGGGTGGTTACTAAAACTTCTCTATTGTGTCTGTTTTGTGACATTAATCCATCTAAAAATCAAACCACTGCACAAAGTCAGGGAACCATTCTTTCCCATTTCAGCAAAAAAATGGCAAATGTAACTCCTCTCAAAGCTGCAAAGGTGAGTGGCATTTCAATTACCATGGCACTTCCTGGGCTGTTTCAGTGAATTTGTAGTATTTCAGTGCATTTTTAGCCTGTAGGGACAGACTTCACGGTAGTGAAAAGATTCACTGAGTAGCTTCAAACAGAAGCAAACCTTTATAGTACTCCAACCAGCACTGATAGCCAGTGACAGGACTACCATGGTAGAGCACAAGAGCCATAACATGTTCAAGCTAGAACAGAAGAGCTTTCATGCTTCCATCCTTTGGCTCCTTAGGTCACAGATGAGGAAACTAAGGAACAGAGAGATCAAGCTGTAATGAAACTGATTTCCCATTAGCAAAGCTAGTTTCAAAACCACAATCAAGCAAACATCTACAAAGGGTAAAATCTAGCAACTGGTCTAGATCTCCACCATCAAATCCTTTTCACCTATTAACAACTGCTCCAAAGTAGTCAAACAATGAAATGCATCATACATTTTACAAACAATATGTGACTTACTTTCAAACTATAGACTCTACAGTTGATGAAAAGTTCATGGAGTATATTGAGGACAACAGGCACATGAGGGAGAGTGGAGTGTGTGCCTGGGTCATTCACTACCATCATTTCTGGAAGCTTGAGTATGGAGGACAGAAGCTTGTCGCTTGATGCAGGTTTCTCTTTAGGCTTTTTTGAAGCAGTAAAAACAGGAAGGTAGGGGGCATCCGTTTCATTTTATTATAAATCTTGGCATCATGACACATACAATGATGTGCCCACAGTCTCTCCAGAAACATGACTGTGAAGTTCATTCATAAGATTCTTCTTATTGCTAAGACTCTCTCCTGTCCCTCTATTCTAATAGTGCTCCCAATACAAGAGCTGGGAGAATACAAGTGTGAAAGACTTTAGAAATCAGCAGTGAAATTTTCCTTGTAATTAAGAGAGGATGAATTATCAAGTAGATAAACTTTTTCTTTTATACCTTTTCATTCCCTCCCTGAGGATCTGATTTCCCATCTCCACTTTCTCCCTCCCTCCAGTGCTCTTTGCATCCATTTTCAAGAGGTCCAGGCTCTTTCTGTTAGATCATATATTCCTGTTTAATTATAACATCCCTCAGGATGCCTATGTTTTAAAAAATGACTTTCTATCAAAAGTCAACCAGTTGAATTTTAGGTGACCTAATACTAAACAAATAGCAGGTACCTTTCAGACAGTGTGGGGCAAGGAGGGGTTTCTTACACTCCCAAATCAAGATCACATGTAAAAGCAGCTGCTTCTATGTTAGCTTCCCCATTTGCAGGACTTTAAAACAAAAAGGATCTTGGTAATATTACAACTGACTCCATCACAATTAAAGGACATATGGAAGATAATCCATAGGACTTGGTGACATTTATGCTCTAAACTGTTAAGCTTCAGACTAAAGACAGAAGAAAGTAAACATTGCCTTCATCTGCTCCTTCCTATCTCCTTTTGCCTGAAGTGCTCTTCTAAATTCTCCCTATCAGTTCCTACATTTGCCTCACTGATTCCTACTTTTCCGTCAGTGCTCAGGTGATACTGAATCAGGAAAGAGTTCTCGAGTGCCCAGAATAGATCATCACCTCATTCTACTCTAAATCTCTCTGTTCTATTGCTCTATATAAATACATATAGTCAGATGCTGCTGCTGCTGCTGCTGCTGCTGCTGCTGCTGCTGCTGCTGCTGCTGCTGCTAAGTTGCTTCAGTCGTGTCCGACTCTGTGCGACCCCATAGACGGCAGCCCACCAGGCTCCTTTGTCCCTGGGATTCTCCAGGCAAGAATACTGGAGTGGGTTGCCATTTCCTTCTCCAATGAATGCATGCATGCTAAGTCGCTTCAGTCATGTCCAACTCTGTGTGACCCTATGGACAGCAGCCCGCCAGGTTCCTCTGTCCACAGGATTCTCCAGGCAAGAATACTGGAGTAGGTTGCCATTTCCTTCTCCAGTAGTCAGATGAAGTTGACCAATTCCAGCTATCTTTATTTACAATAGTCAACTGAGGGTTCACTGTTACATACGAAGTCTCAGTATTACAGAGGAGCTTTCCTTCTAGCTAGGGTCTCTGTGCAAAGTGCTGACAGCCTGGTTGCTACTAAAGTTTTGTTCCGCATTTTCCAACAAAACCTCCATAATTACACAACTCATTTACCATCATGAACTATGTGAATAACACTAAAACTTTGGCACCTAATATACTAGCACTCAGCTGTTAGGTAAATTTGATACCTCCTCCCTCTTTTTTACAAGAATTTTTATAATTGGACTTTCTAGCACATTATTTTTGCATCTCTGGACCTATCCCTTCTCGTTTCCTCTTGCCTTCTTATCTCTGCAAATTGCATTCCTACTTCCTTTTTATCTCTGGCCACTATTAGTGAATTTTATCTAGAAAATATTCCTAAAATCAAACTAAGGTAATGTCAAATGCCCTTGGTATATAGTCAGGGGTATGGAGATGAAGGGAAATAGGGGGAAATATTGATCTGGGTTTAGTAAAAATGTGAAAAGACTTTAGTTTGGGCTTAAGCATTACAGAAGAAGAGAGGAAAAGAATAGATAGCAGTATTGCAATATGTTGGACAGAAGTTGTTATATAAGTAATACCTATTTGCTCAGTCACTCAATCATGGCCAACTCTTTGTGACTCTGTGAACAAGTAGCCTACTAGGCTTCGCTGCCCATGGGATTTTCCCAGCGAAATAATGGAATGGGCGGCCATTTTCTTCTCTAGGGGATCTTCCCCACCCAAGGATTGAATCTGTGTCCTCTGTGCCTCTGGCATTTCAAGCAGATTTTTTACTGTTGAGCCACTGGTGAAGCCCAATAACTATTTAAGATATTTTAAAATTATTTTTTAAAACTAACAGTCTGTAACATTGTGTAATTGCTTGTTTAGTTTCCTTTATCAATAAGGAATTCATTTCAAATCATTTGCATGAAAAGGAAATACTAAAATGAAAATAAACCTTACCAAAAATTAGTTCGCCCCAGTCTTCTCATAAATTACTTGATGTGTGTCAGGTTCCCAAATGCTCAGTGTACAGTGTAACAAGGAACTTGGTACTTTTACTACACATTGGAAGGAGAAGTAAACAGGCTAAATAAAATGAGGAAACTTCCTTGACGATACCTTTGAGGGGTTTGAATTTGGATAGTCTGCTCCACAGTATGTAGTCTTCACTGTGACATCATACTGTCCCATTCGATGTAAGGTCTGGATCTCTGAAGGATAGTCTAGCCAAGTATAGAAGCCAATGAGAGTTTGTGGGTTTGGACTTTCAAAGTGAACTCAGACCTTTTGGCATTTACATTTTCTATGTGGTGGACAAAATGAAAACTTCTATTTGAAAAGGGGGAAAGAACATAGCCTAAATGACTTCAAAGTCATGAACATCAAATAGTTCTTACCAAAAAACAGTACAATCACTGAAGTGCATCTGAATAAAAAAATACATGGATTTGACAGCAATCTGATTCACAACATACCAAGAGCCATTTCGTGGTTACTATGGTTCCAAGCTAAATAGAAAACTCTTTCTTGCCTTCTTGTTCCCATTAATTAATTCCTGATTGGGCATTCTTGCTTTTCCAAGGGCATGTCAGGGGACACACTTTGGGGCACTCCATCATTCAGGAAACGATGTTGGCAAGACAGAGAGGTTTGGCAGGGTAGGTGGCTTTGGGGCAGGCCTGGCCAGCACTGTCTCACCTCATACGGCCCAAATCATCAGCAGCAACAACTACAGGCACTTTTAGTCCGAATGTTTCACACTGGGTGTTTTTCCACGTCCTTCAAAGTCTGTGGATGTAGAGATGGGCAAGTAATTGTGCCTACAACTTGGTAGTGTGGGCAGCTAAGATCAAAGCAAGGGAAATTGTACAAATTGTCCACTTGAATACTAAAGAAGCAAAGAAAGCCAAGCCAACTCAACCAAGTAATGCTTCTTTTTCTTTGAATTCCTTATATTTCTGATCCAAAAGTTTATATTCTAAATGGCTGGTTAGCAGAGCAGCAGAAGTGGCACACAGTCAAGATTTTGAGATTGCTACCAGAAAACTTGACTTAGAAAAAGGAAGACCTAGACATTTTTATTTTGCTGCCAATGAAGAGAATAAACTGGCATAATTCAAATAATCATGTTAGGCAAATCTAAGTTGTAGTGATTTACAGAGGAGCACTGAGTTGGAAAATGGTATCAGCTTGGAAAAGAAATGCACTAGACCCAGGACACAGCTGAAGAACAAAAATCTCACAGAACACATTTCTTATCTAAAAAATGAGAGAGTTGGACCACCTTCTCCACTGTGCCTTCCCATTCTAACATTCCATGACCCTATTTTATGTTAAATGGATGCATGGAGCTAGACAGATCACTTATCTTGAGTAGGGGTTTAGGTAATAAATCATAGATAGCACCCACCAATTCTTAGGCAATTCTTGTTAGAATTATCTCTAATCTTGTAGAACATTCCAGAGCCCAATGCTGAAAGTGAGATAAACTGGTAGAGCTTGACCTAGCTCTAATATTGGTAGCTATGTAAAAATTGGCAAGCCAACTTAGTCTCATTTCCTTATCTGGAAAATGAGACTAATCCTTATACTTCTAATATTTGATTCCCACATATTCACTATTCATTATACTTGTGACTCTTTATAAAATCTTTATATATTATTCAACATTTCTTGAGCTAGAATAATGTTAAGTAGGTCCAGTATCTTTAACATCCATAAACTATGAAATATGGACAGTATCTTTAATCTCATTTTCTTTAATAGAGAAATAATATGGACTTTAAAATCCAAGATTCAGTGCCCAAGAAATAATATCTATCAGTCATGAACAAATATTAGAAAATGTTACTGTACAGTTGTTAAGTCATTTCCAACTCTTTGCGACACAATTTCAGGCTTCCCTGTCCTTCACTATCTCCCAGAGTTTGCTCAGCTCATGTCTATTGAGTCACTGATGCCATCCAACCATCTCATCCTCTGTTTCCCCCTTTTCCTCTTGTCCTCAATCTTTCCCAGCATCAGGGTCTTTTCCAGTGAGTCAGTTCTTCGCATCAGGTGGCCAAAGTATTGCAGCTTCAGTTTCAGCATCAGTCCTTCCAATGAATATTCAAGATTGATTCCTTTTAGGATTGACTGGTTTGATCTCCTTGCAGCCCAAGCGACTCTCAAGAGTCTTCTCCAACACCACAGTTCAAAAGCATCAATTCTTCAGTGCTCAGCTTTCTTTATGGTTCAATTCTCACATCTATACATGACTACTGGAAAAACCATAGCTTTGACTAGATGGACCTTTGTCAGCAAGGTGCCTGTCTCTACTTTGTAATATGCTGTCTAGATTTGGCATAGCTTTTCTTCCAAGGAGCAAGCATCTTTTAATTTCATGGCTGCAGTCAACATCTGCAGTGATTTTGGAGCCCAAGAATATAAAGTCTGTCACTGTTTCCATTGTCTTCCCATTTATTTGCCATGAAGTGATGACAGTGGATGCCATCATCCATCCAAATAGCCCCACAACACAAATACTACACACTGCTATCTCTGAAAGCACTGCAGAGTGAATAAGTAAGCTGTCACTTTATTTCCATTTCATTTACAGTGAAAACATTTTGTGTTGGTTTTCCCTTGGTTCAAACCCTTTCATGTCATCCCATACTTCTCAGAGAAGCCAAAATCTTCTTCAAAGCTCCTTCCCATTTACATTCTCTCACTTTTTTGTTGCCTACTCTCTGAGACCATTCCATTCCAACTATGCCAGCCATGCTTCCACTTCAAGACCTTTGCAGTTGCTGTTCCCTCATACTGGAAGCTTTCCTTCTAGGGTATTCCAGTGACTATTCTCTGTTTCCTTGCATCCTTTAAGTTTCACTCAAATATCGTCTTCTTAACAAGGCTTTTTCTCTCCATCCTTCCTAAAAATTTCAACTCTAGCCTTACTTTTTCTTCTTGACACTTATCATTACCTGATTGATATATAAGCTATTTTATTAATTTTTTTATAGAATATGTCCCCCAACTAGAATGTAAAATTCATGAAGACATGGATTTGTATTTTTATTTTTTGAAAAAACTTACCTGGCCATTTAATAAATATGTATTAAATGAACAGATGCATTACTGGAAATTCATAATTATAGTCTAAAAATATCTACAAATTGGTGCTGATTAGGTGACATAACTGTCCTTGTCTTCCTATGTCTTGAAGTAGAATTTCCTTAGTGCTTCTTCCTGATATCAGTCTCAAGTTTTCTCTTCATCCAAATCTATGTTTGTACTACTTGGATAATCACCATTAAAATCAACTTGGATCATGATGAAAATAAAGATTCCTGACCCCTGGTTCAGTCAAAACCTCTATGCCGAGAAGGAGACTTTTGCAACCTGAATTTTTAATAACCTTTCCAGGTGATAATAATTCAGTCTTACATGTGAGCGCCATTGACAGAAATATTTTATGGCCCATTAACTTCTTAATGTCTTTCTTCTGCTGTACTAAGGGATACATATCCATGTATATCTAACCATAGACCATATTTGTGTGATTCTCCTTAAACTGTGCTCAGTACAGGGACATAGTTACGTAACAAATTATTTGCTGGCTTTCGATGAAGAGGATGAAAAGAATGATAAGGACCATTACAATAAAATGTGTTTTGAACCTAAAACAATTCCTTTTACTAAGCAGGATTTTGGGACTAATTTACTTTAAAGTTTGTTTTTTGAGTGATAAAGGCATTTTTTTCTTTTCACAAGTCATGTGATGTCGAAAATTTTGAACCGTTTAAGTTGAACAAGTTAACTGCTTCTCTTACAAAGTAACTATTTCAGATAAACTCTGCAGTTAACATTCAGAAATCAAATAAATATTACAAATTCATCTTATATCACTCAATCCATTAAAATCTATTGAGAAACATCAGCATTGCATACTTACATTCTCAAGAATATTCACCTATAGAGCTATTTGCCTTCAATGATGAAGCAAAGTAGTAAAATACGGACTTCTCAAAAACATTTATAAAACTTGGCTGTGACCTGACCTGAGATTTTTTACAGTGAGCGCGAGATTTTACAAGGCAATAGGGAAATAAAACTTGTTTATTTGTTTATCTAACCAGCACACACATTTTTTAAACAATTTGAGTTTGGCATCACCCATAATGCTTCTGGCCAAACACTTTTTCCCCTTAATTTTATAACCAAAGAAATTTTCAGGGAGATTAAATCCACATGTTTCTGATTCATTCCATATCCAGAAATGTTTCAGTAAAGTATATTTGATTTCAAGAACTTTGGAAAAAATTCTATTATCAGCAATTTCTAAAACTACAGGTAAGTTAGTGTAAATAATAGGGAAGCTTCAGTGGGTTAATTCAGGCATAGAAAGATTCACCCAAAATGCAATTGGACAAATAATCCTAAGGAGCCAAACGTTTTCCTCGAGATTCTGGGACGCTGCAATAGCCTGCTTTGATTTGAAGTCAAATCCCCAGTGTGGTCAAATCAGAATTAGTTTAACAGCAGGAGTGGTTTCATGTGCTTAGAAACTACTACAGAGGGTTGAGTATTCAGTATTCAGTATTACTGGGTACATAAAGTGTGCCAGGTACTATAGCTGTAGGAAAATAAAGATGAAAAAGACAGTGTTGACCTTAAAGAACTTCCAGTTTAGTAGGTGAGGATAAGACCCAGGAGATAATAGCAATATTCTGTCTTACAACTTTAAGATAGACTAGTTCCCTGTGTAGCACACATCAGCAAACTCACTCAAATCCTAAAGCACATAAACAGAAACATAGGACTATAAAGCAAAAAATCAGAAGCTAATATCTTATTCCATTCAGTTTAACTAAAATTCATCTTGTATCCTGCATGGATAAAACACATTTTAAGAAAAATATTCTAGCCAAAGTGGTGGAGAAAATAAGCTAGAAAGAAAGAAAAGAAAGAAAGAGGGAGGGATGAAGGAAGGGACAGAGGAAGGAAAACAAATGAAAAGGCTCAAATAAAAGGGAGAGTAAAGAAAAAATTGTAGGAAAACTGTCTTGGCTGGAATAAAGAGATGCTTGGGGTTGGGAAAGTGTATTTTGAGACAAATCTTGTTACATTTGAGGTGAAGGAATAAACACAAATACATGTACAAATATGTATACAGTGAGCTTTAACCTAATGAGCTAGAAAAACCACACAAAGGCTTCTAATAAACTCTAAGGCATCACACCATGAATTTGGATGTGGGTTTGATTTCACATGATAAATACATTAAATAAATAAATAAATAAATAGATGGATGTCACACTCAGTTTTACACAAACAATCCACATTTGCATCACCACTGAGAGTGCACATTGAGCCAAATGTCATTGGGTTAGCAACCAGCCCTGGGAAACCCTGTCTTGTTCAACATCTGGCTGTCCTTGAAAATCTAAGAATCAGATTAGCATATCTGGTAATTAGCATATCTGTCCTGCTGATACTCTCAACTGATGATGAAAAAATGGGAAACTTTTACAATGTCACTGAACTTATTTGGCTCTAGAATGATCTAGTCCAACTTCTTTCTGCAAGCCAGAAGCTGCTGTACTCAGATTCTTCCTGCTTAGAAGCAGAGTCAGGACTTGAACTCAGATTCCCACCAGTTCAACACTCTTCCTCAGAAAAATCCTGATATCCATTATGAGGATTCAACACATCTAGGAGGAGGCATAGCACAGTGAAAAGAACAGTAGTGTGGAGTTCAAACACATGAGTTACATTCTGCTACTGTCTATGAGATATTGAGCAAGTAAGTTATTTTCTGTTAGTATTCTCTTCTAAGAATGGATTTTCATGTGTTCAGTCCCAAGCACTAAATATATAGCAGGCACTGTTCTAGAAGCTTTCAGAAATATAATACAATAATAATCAAGAGAGACATCATTTGGCTTCCATGTTAAAGGATTACTCTGGTTTTTCTGTCAGAAATAGATTATAAAGGGGGGATGGGTGACAGGAGGGAGACAAGGGCTATTACAGTTATCCAGTGGGAGATAAGTGTGGCCGGGACCATGGCGGTGATAAAGAAAAGGGGTTAGATTCTGGATATATTTCTAATGTAAAGCCAAAAGGTTTTATGACGAATTAAATATAATGATTTAAGAGACAAAGAGATTCCTAAACTTGGGATCTGATCATCTGGAAAGCTGGAATTATCAACTAGGATAAGGAAGTTTCTGGATGAAAGAGGGGTGGGAGCAAGATCTAGAGATCATTTTTGACACTTAGAAACTAGAATGTCTAAAAAGATATCCAAGTGTGGAGATATTGAGTAGAAAATTGTACATACAAATTTAGACTTTCATCTGGCTAAAGATGTGAATGTGGGAACTGTCAGCAGATAGAAGGGAGAATCTATTTGTTTGCTGAAATTATGCTGTGTAGCATCTCCAGAGGGAGAGAGAAGACTTTTAAAATGTTTTTTGAGAAGTATAAATTGACTGATTTTATTCCATCTTGGATTCAAGAATCCTGCTTTAAGAGAGTGAAGGATCCCTCAGTTTTGTACTTAATGAAAGATAATAACAAAAAATAATTTTAAATGATGAAAAGTGTATTACATACTGAATATTACTCATCTTTTACTACAATGCTGACTCAAATGTAGATTTCAAAGATAATTTTATATCAGTAAATAGTTAGCGGGTTTCTGATGTCAGTTTCTAGTTTCTCCTTATAACATTTGTGAAAATCTTTTATCTAGTTATGGCTAAGAAAGTAGGTTATAGTGTGCATTTCTCCTTGTGTTTTCCAGTTTCTGAAAACTTGCTTGCTTATCTCCCCGGTATTTTCCCTACTACTACGCACAGGAAATTGTCTTGTCATCTCATGGCCCTTGCAATTCAGATATGCCTTAGGTTTTGTCTGTGCTTTGGACCCTAGTTCACTCATATACCAAGACCCAGGATTACTGAAGAGCCTTCTTTCTCTTTAGAGTCCTCTGAAAAATGCTGACAGCCTGGCTGCTGCTAAACCTTGTTCCATATTACTATAACTTTGGTACTACTTGGGTGTCCTCTACTTCTCAGCTTTTAATCAATGATCTGATTACTTCATTTTTTATTTCTTGTCTCCTTCCACAAAGATTTTAAGGTTGATTTCAATCATTCATACAATGTGAAAGATTTTCCAGTGGCATGCCAAGAATGATTTTCTGGTGTGCAAACATCCTGAACTCTTGGCTTAAGGGAAGCCAGGGGTGGTTGGACGATCTAATCCTGGCTGGCTGGCTACCTCTTCTCTTTCCCTCAGTATGCCATACAAATATTAGCTTTCGCTTTTTGTGTATAACATGATAAAGGTTTAGAAATATAGTACCTTAGAAGTTGCTAGATAAAAACAAGATTCCTCGTGATGAAAGCAAATAAGGACCCAGAATAAGATTAAAACAAAAAAAAAAAGATTTGTTATGATAGAGGAATCATAATTTTCTCTGTGAAACCTGAGAATAATTTTTCTTGTGTTCTCCTTTATGTAGTGGATAATGCCTTTAACAATGTACCTATGGTAAACACATGATAAATTTAGTGAAGCACTATTCAATAATATCAGTTTTATAATGACTTCAAACAATATAGTGTTAGTGTTCTTCTTGGTGCTGTTGCTTAATCTAAGAGAAAATGTGGCTTATCTTGAATACTACATGTGCTTTGGGTAATTTTTCATAAATATTATCACAAAGGAATTTTCTTTCCTGAATAATTGCTGGTCATCTAAAGGTTCAAAGAACATTCCCCAGAGGAAGCATTCAGCACAAATATCATTACATATTTAACAACCAACCAGGCAGAAAGTAAGGCTAACATTTTCTTATGAAAAATCTAATCAAGATACATATCTGAATGAAGGGCCACTTCACTTAATAGCCAAGAAGTTACTTACATGCAGTGCCAACTTACTTACATTTTCCTCTGATAGCAGGCTTGATTTTAAGCTGCAGATGGATGAATGGCCAATCAAACCTCAAACTTCTAGATCTATATGGCAACTATAATGATTTTATAGGGCTTCCCTGATAGCTCAGTTGGTAAAGAATCTGCCTGCAATTCAGGAGATCCTCTTTCAATTCCTGGGTTGGGAAGATACCCTGGAGAAGGGTATCTGGCTACCCACTCCAGTATTCTTGGGCTTCCCTTGTGACTCAGCTGGTAAAGAATCTGCCTGCAATGCAGGAGACCTGGGTTTGATCCCTGGGTTGGGAAGATACCCTGAAGAAGGGGAAGGCTAACCACTCCAATATTCTGGCCTTGAGAATTCTATGGACTGTATAGTCCAAAGGGTCCCAAAGAGTTGGACACGACTTATGACTTTCACATAAGAATTTTAACTTGGAAATTTTTAGGTAGGAATTGCCAATCATCTCCCAAACAACAGAAAGTTAATTATAATGATTCATTATAAAGATGGCTTCTAATTTTGGAGTATACAGCTATATGCATATACTTTTTGAGATTAATTTTCTGTAGCCCAGGGGTAAATAAATGTCTTATCTTATTGTGTTGAACCATTGGATATAAACCAATTAAATATCACTTGACATCTCTCAGCTTAGATTATTTGTATGTTAGAGTACTGATCTTAAACTATCCTTTCTGGCAATAACATATAGCAAGACTAACTGAATAGGGGGTTATTGCTACAATGATAAAATCCACTCATCAGTAATTAGTAAAAATGACTGGTATTGGTGATGGTTTACAATGTGCCAAGCTCTGTTCTAATGTCTTTACATATTTTAACTAATTCCTCACAGCTCTTGAGGTAAGTTACTATCTCCATGATACACATAAGGAAATTCAAGTATTGTGAGATTATTTCACTTGCTTAAGGTCCCATAGGGCTTCCTAGGTGGTGGAGTGGTAAAGGATCTACCTGCCAATGCAGGAGATGCAAAAGACTCTGGTTAGATCCATGGGTTGAGAAGATCCTCTGGAGGAGGAACCCACTCCAGTATGTTGCCTGGGAAATCCCATGGGCAGAGGGGCCTGGAGGGCTATCGTCCATGGGGTTGCAAAGAGGCAGACATGACTGAGCACACCTCACACACAAGGTCACATCCAGCTTCCCTGTTCTGCAGACAGAGGATCCTGGTGGGCTACAGTCTGTGGAGTTACAAAGAGTTGGACATGAGTGAGTGGCTAACACTTTCACTTTCAAGGCCACATCACTGAAAAGCACAGGAACTGGATTCCAACCGTGGCAGTCCAGTTTTAGAGCTCACATTTTCATTATTCTTTTACTCTTCCTCTCAGGGTAGAGAATTATCTTTCTATTCTCATTATTAGGAAGTACTTGTCCATCTCAGCTGAGCAGTGTCATATCATTAACCTACAATTTCAAAGGCATAAAGAGTAAAAAAAAAACAGAAAGAAAGGAAGCACTAAAATTTACCATCATTGCTACCATCTCTGTAGCCTACTTTTAGGTTTTCTGCAAACTACAGCAATTTTACAATTCTTTGGATTTTTGTTGTTTTCTTTTGTTTGATAAAGAAGTACAACTTTCTAATTGAAATCTAATCTATTTTCTCTTTTTCCTAATCGGAAGAAAATCTAAGTACCAGGGCATTCCTGTATACTTCCATCAAATTTTCTCTGAATTAAGAAATTCCAGGTAATTAATGTTTAATCAAATTTCATGCTCAGAATTATGCAAGCTATACTTTAAAAAAAAATGTACAAGAAGCATTTTAGTCCTCTGTCCATGGAATTCTTCAGGCAAGAATACTGGAGCAGGGAGCCATCCCCCTCTCCAAGGGACCTTCTTGACCTAGGGATCAAACCCTGGTCTGTACTGCAGGTAGATTCTTTATGTCTGAGCCACTAGAGAAGCCCAGTAAACCTAGGTAACACTTTGGAAATACTCTTTGGTAGCTTAGGTTTTTGAAGATTCTCAGCTTTGGAAAAAAAAAAAAAAAAGCAAAAGACAGCCCTTGAATTAACCAGTCCTGCTGTCAATGAAATCTTGGTTTTCTAAAAATTACACTTAGTAGTAAATTATTACTTAACAAGTGATCTTATCAAAGGTTAATGTGGAATTCTGTCTCCTGCCAGTTGTTTCCATTCTTTCTCAGAAAAGAGAGAACTGAGGTGAAAGAGAAATCGCTAATAAGTGGCACTGAAAAATGGTTTCCTGACACAGCAGCAAAGTTTTTTGTTGACTGTTCAGAAACATCTAGGAGAGGTTGATCTTCTATATGTGGAAACTATTTCCTAATGCTAATGGAAGAATCATATTATAGCACAAACACATTTTTATGAGATACTTTTTATAGCAATGAATTACTGTAATTTCCTTTTGTCAAGCCCTTTTCCTGTGGGGTTTTTTTTTTTTTTCTGCCTTTGACTCTTTTTCCTCCATTCCTCTGTTAAGCTTTTATAACAAGAGAGAGGGATGAGCCATGGATGTGACTCTCACCTGCAAATAATAGACTGGCAAAAATACAGCAAGAAAAACATTTTATCAGAGAAGTTATCACAGAAGCTTACCTGCTATCATGAAAAGGAAGTCACACCCAATCTAAGATGAAAAGGAACTAGAGAGCTGAAATTTTCATTAAGTGGTAGCAATTATATTGTCTAGGACAGGGGACAACTAACCAGTTTACAAATTAAGAGTTTAATTTCTTTCATATTAATTTAATACCATACCTGCTTCCTCAATTTTTACCATTTCAGGCAATTTTACTAGGTCCCAGGGATAAAATAATCTATTGAAATTGGATTCTGCCCTCACATTGTTCACAATTTAGTGAAAAAGTATACATGTATAAATGGATTTTAACTTCACAGTCATAGATTCAGCAGTGGAAAGCTTACTCTTGCCAATTTGAGATATTTCTAGTTAGAACTTCTAGTTTATTTCTAGATTAGTGTCATTGTTATTAGGAAAGATCCCCTGGAGTAAGAAATGGCAACCCAGTCCAGTATTCTTGCCCGGGAAATCCCATGACAGAGGAGTCTGGTGGGTTACAGCCCATGGGGTGGCAGGGTTGGACACGACTGAGCACATGCATGTGCACGCACACACACACACACACACACACACACATATACATCATTGTTGTTAACAAGTCAGTTAATTTGGGAATCTTACTCTGCTTATTCTTTCCCTTCTTTTGGCTGCTGTCTGGTTTTGAAGGAAGATCAGATACCTTGGTATCCTGGAAGTTGTGGGGTTGTAACAGATGGAATGGCCCATTTCCAGTCTGTAGTAATCATCTGACCTCCCTGCTGAGATTTAATGTTTCCTGCTTGGTCTTGGCCACTAGCCTCTGGACCCACTGTTTCTGGAAGCTGCTGACACTTATGGGGCTGCATGACATTCAATATCAGAGATACAGAGTCTGTGTCCTACAAGGCTCTTCTGAACCATCTGCCACTCTTCCCTCTCATGACCATGGAAAAATGTTGAATGTTGTCTCATATCACTAGAGTTTAGGGGCTTATAACAGGTCTTTATATCCCCTACCAATTTGGTTTACTATTCCAACCACTGCTCTACTCTGTCTAAAAAGTGGACAGGATTTCCCATGGCCTTCCTTCAGAGTAAGACACAAATCTCTGCCTTTGGATCCCCAAAATTGGTCTATAGTTTATCTTTTAAGCCAGATTTGGATAGAGGGAGTCATGTGATCCCTTCACCTTCTCCCAAACCTCCTCTCTTATATCGCTTATTCTTATATAGTTTCTCTCTCTTGCTCTCTGCATGGTGGGAAAATTATTTATATATCAACAGGAATTTACCCACATTTTGGTGAATGGTGTAAAAGGCTGCTGCTTCTGCTGTTAAGTCACTTCAGTCATGTACAACTCTGTGTGATCCCATAGACAGCAGCCTACCAGGCTCCTCTGTCCCTGGGACAAGTATTCTCCAGGCAAGAATACTGGAGTGGGTTGCCATTTCCTTCTCCAATGCATGCATGCATGCTTAGTCGCTTCAGTTGTGTCCGACTCTGTGTGACCCTATGGACAGCAGCCCACCAGGCTCCTCCATCCATAGGATTCTCTAGGCAAGAATACTGGAGTGGGTTGCCATTTCCTTCTCCCACGTAAAAGGTTGAAACCTTCAAAAGGCTTTCTCTCTTCATTTCTGCAGTCACATCTAATCCTGAGGACAATGAAGGCAGAAAGTCCTCACTGCTGGATCTATTAGAATCAAAAATGCATGGAAAATATGACCCAGGATTCCCACTCCTGAGCATATACCCTGAGAAAACCATAATTGAAAAAGACACATGTACCCCAATGTTCATCACAACACTCTTGGAAACAACCTAGATGTCCATCGACAGATGAATGCATAGAGAAGTTTCAGTACATATATACAATGGAATACTACTCAGCCATAAAAAGGAATGCATTTGATTCAGTTCTAATGAGGTGGATGAACCTAGAGCCTATTAAACAGAGTGAAGTAAATCAGAAAGAGAAAGATAAATATGCTATATTAATGCATGTATATGGAATCTAGAAAGATGGTACTGATACAGGACAGCAATGGACGTGCAGATATAGAGAACAGAATTGTGGACACAGAGTGGGGAAGAGGCGGGTGGGATGAATTGAGAGAGTAGCATTGAAACATATACATCACCATATGTAAAACTGCATAGTTAGCGTAAGTCGCTCAGTCGTGTCCAACTCTTTGCTACCCCGTGGACTGTAGCCCACCAGGCTCCTCTGTCCCTGGGATTCTCCAGGCAAGTATACTGGAGTGGGTTGCCATTTCCTTCTCCAGGGGATCTTCCCGACCCAGGGATCGAACCCAGGTCTCCCACATTGTAGGCAGATGCTTTAACCTCTGAGCTACCAGGGAAGCCCACTGTATGATTCAGAGAGCTCAAATCTGGTGCCCTGTGACATCCTAGAGGGGTGGAATGGGTGGGAGGTTTAAGAGAGAGAGGATATTTGTATACCTATGGCTGATTAATGTTGATGTATGGCAGAAACCCACACAATACTGTAAAGAAATTATCTTCCTATTAAAATAGATAAATTTTTTAAATAGAAAAAAAGTACATGGTAAAAGAATCTAACTAGTACTATTATATGCATACAATGAGCTTGCCTTTCTGCTAAGTCACCAGCTACTTTTGATACATGACTTATCTTCTTCCAGCTAATACATGATATCAGGCATATAAAACTCAAAAGGATCATTTATACATGTAATAGGATGTTCAAAAGGAATTCTTCCTCTCTCTTGGTTTTGGTTAGGCCACCTACTCACATTCCACAGTAAGTTGCTACACTATACAAATAGGACTTTTAAAGTGGTAGAAAAGCAGTTTGTGACCTCCTCATTAACCTCTATTCTACAAAACAGTCTGAGGAGTCTGGGGCAAGTTAGTAGGAAATTATAGTCTTTCTTTGGTGAGAATTGTTGATATGCTATGAGACCCACCAGGTGTGAAGCTAATCCAGAAAGACTCAAGAATACTTGAATGGTTAAGGGTATATAGTAGACCATGGTATGACTCACACCCAAGAGATTTACTCACACCCAAGAGATCATACTCACACCCATGGTATGACTCACACCCAAGAGACTCACACTACCACTTTACAAGTCCTATTTGTATAGTGTGGAGGACTATTTTATTTTATCTAAGAGGAACTAGATAACAAAGGAGGCCTGCCCAAGAGCTGATTGATAGACAAGGAAAGAATTAGGCACTCTGAGTGTGTCTATTTGGCATTAAGTGGTAAGAAGAAAAAGTTGTTTTATAGCTGCATTCTATAATCTCACTTGTCTTAAATATTAAGATATAAAACATATTAAGACCTACCCTTCAACAAACACAGAGAAAGGAAAGCAAAGAGGACAAAAAATTTAAAAAGTACCCTTTCTATTTTCAGAATTAAAACATTCCCCCCCTAAAATTCTTGTAAAAATTACTCCCAAAATTTGAAGGTTAAAAAGCATATCTAGAAACAACAACAAAAAAACCCCTCTTATTCTTAGAAACATAAAATGATTTTGGTTCCAAGTAAAATGGAAGAAGCACACTTGATCCTGTCCCTTCCACTGAATGCAGCTATAAAATCTGGACAGTATATTTGGAGCAACTACTTGAAAACTTGGAAAAGAATACAGGAGTTGGAGGAAAAACACCAGAATTCAAAGTATCACCAAACTAGTGGTGGGTTCACAATTTTATTTTTTTCTGGTATGACCTGTTCTGGACACAAGGCAGTTTGAAACTTGGAAGTAGCTTTACTGTGGAAAAAGAAAGCTAGAGGAGAGGCCCTCTAGCTCTGTATCAAGGAGCAGGAAAGAGGTTCCCTAACACTCAGAGAGAATAGGGAAGACTCCTTCACAACATTGGAAACAAGAAAAGGATGTCAACTCTCACCACTCCTATTCAATATCACACTGGAAGTCCTAGTTAGTACAATAAAGTAAGACTATGTAAAAAGCATACAGATTGGAAAGTAAATAAAACCATCCCTATTTACTGACAATATGTCTTTCTATATATAAAATCCCAAGAAGTCTACCAAAAAAGTAACTTTTTGAGCTTTTGAGTTTAGCAAGTTCATAACATAAAAAGTAAAACTCAAAAATCAATGGTATTCCTATACACTGTACAAGCAATAAAGAACTGGAAACCGAAATAAAAACCCAAGGTCATTTACAATAGCTCAAAAATGAGGTACTTCAATATAAATCTAACAAAATATACAAGGTCTATTTTCTAAAACTACAAACACAGATAAAAGAAAAAAGAATTTGAAAAATAAATCAATAAAGACCTAATAGATATCCATATTCATGGATTGCAGGACTCAAGAATATAAAGATGTTAATTCTTCCCAAATTGATCTACAGATTTAATGCAATCTTAACTAAATCCCAGAAATTTTTGTAGCTATAGACAAATTTATTTTAAAACTTATATTTTAAAAAGAAACTAAACAGCTAAAGCAATTTTGAGAAATAGGAATAAAATCAAAATATCTCATCACTCAACTTTAAAATTTCTGTAAAGCTACAGTAATCATAACAGTATGTATTGTTAACAAGATACACACATAGGTCAGTGTATAGAATGAAGTCCAGAAATAGACCTTCACAAATACAACCAGTTTATTTTTGCAAAGATAATCATTTCAATAAGTGGTATTATGAAATTCAGAAATATATATGCAGACATAAAAATGAACTTTACTTACTCTAAACTTCACTCCTTATATAAAAATTACCTCTAAATGGATCATATTAATGGATATAAATGTAGAATATAAAACTATACATGTCCAAGACAAAAACAAACAAGAAAGTCTTTTTGGTCTTGGGTTAAGCAAAGAGTTGTTAGATGTAAGACCTAAAGCACAGTTCATAAAATAAAAATTAATAAATTGGACTTTATCAATATTAAAAATATTTGCCCTGCAAAAGATACTCTTAAGAAAGTGAAGAGAAGTTACAGACTGGGGTAAATATTTAAAATATTTGTAAATCACATACTTAACAAACAACTTTTATCCAGAAAATAAAAAGAATTCTCATGTACTAAAATATCAAATACCTCAATTTGAAAAATGTGCAAAAGATTTGAACAAAAACTTCACCAAAGAGAATATAAGAGAGACAAGTAAGCATCATAATGATGTTCAACATCATTAGTCATTAAAGAAATGCAAATTAAAATCAAAGTGAGATACCAGTACATACATTTAGAATGACTAAAATTAGAAATATAGGATTTCTCTGCTGGTTCAGTGGTTAAGAATCCATCTGCCAGTGGAGGGGACATGGTTTGATCCTTGGTCCAGGAAGATCCCACATATCATGAGGTAACTAAGCCCATGGGCCATGACTACTGAGCCTGCTATCTGGAGCACATGAGCCTGTGCACCAGGATCATGGAAGCCCATGTGGTCTAGAGCCTGTGTTTTGCCACAAGCTGCCACAATAAGAAGCTCTTGCACTACAACAAAGAGTAGCCCTCAGTCACCACAATTAGAGAAAGCCTGTGCATAGCTACAAAGACCCAGTGCAGCCAAATTAATAATTTTTAAAAAATAAAATAAAATTAGAAATATGAATATACAGAGTTGACAAGACTATAAAACAAATGAAGCTCTCATATGAAGTTGCTTCAGTTGTGTCTGACTCTTTGCAACCCCATGGACTGTAGCCGACCAGGCTCCTCTGTCCATGGGATTCTCCAGACAAGAATACTGGAGTGGGTTGCCATTTTCTTCTCCAGAAACTCTCACACTTAGAAATGTAAATAACTCATCCTAACCATATGACACAGCAAACTCACTCCTCACTATTTACCCTTGATAAATTTTATATTCATACAAAAGCCTGTACATTAATGTTTATAGCAAATTAAAAATTGCCAAAACTGGAAGGAATTCAGTGTCCTTCAATGGATAAACATCCTGCAGCACATCCATATAATGGAATACTACTTAGCAATAGAAAGAAATAAACAATGGATGTGAAAAGCTGACTCATTGGAAAAGACCCTGATGCTGGGAAAGATTGAACGCAGGAGGAGAAGGGGACAACAGAGGGCGAGATGGTTGGATGGCATCACAGACTCAATGGACACCAGTTTGAGCAAGCTCTGGGAAATGGTGAAGGCCAGGGAAGCCTGGTGTGCTGCAGTCCATGGGGGTGCAGAGAGTCCAACATGCATGAGCAACTGAACAACAACAGCATACAACTTGAATGAATTTCAGAGGCATTACATTAAGTGAAAGGAGAGAATCTGAAAAGGTCACATATCATATGATTTCATTTATAGGACATTCTTGAAATGATAAAACTATAATGATAGAGAACAGATCTATGGCTGCCAGGAGTTAGGGATGAGGTGAAAGTGACTATAGGGGAAAGTACAAAAGAGTCTGGGGGCAATGGAACAATTCTGTATACTGATTGCAGTGATAGTTATACAAATCTATGCATACATTAAAATTCATTTGCTCACCAAAAGGTTAATTTTACTTTGTTAATTCAAAAATTAAAATAAAATAGAGGAGGGGGAAGTGGTTGGGAAATTTTTTATTCACTCCCTTTACTTTCTGGTAATAGACAATAGTTTGCCAACAACTTCTAGCCAGACTAGATTGTCTGACCAGACATGTATTAAATTGTCTAGCCACGATGTGTCTCTTAATCACACCAGCACATTATTGAAGGTGTTCTCCAAGACTTACAAAAGAACTTCCAAAACTTTTGCCAGAGTAAGAACTGCCAAAAAAAAAAAAAAAACCCACTCAGAGAAGCCAGGTTCTGTTATTCTTGGCAAGCTTAATTGCCAAACCAAACCCTACCAATTACAAGGTAGTATTTACATGGGATTGGGATGATTTTCCTTCCTACCAAGGGAATGGAGCACTTACCTATTGCTGATTTAAATACGTCAAACTGAACGTTGTTTCTGTTGGGAAATAAAGACCTCTATTTATTGCTCGATTCTGATTTCAAAGTTAACTTTACTGTTATAAAGACTCAAAACTAGACATCTTTTTAGATATATCATGACTACATAAAGGGCAAATTTGGGTGCAGAAAACCTGTACCTTGGTCATGTATATGGGTTGGTAATATTATATCATGTCTTTGCTGAAATACATAAAGTCTCAACAAAAATATAAATAAATGTTGATTTATTCTTAAGATGAAAATACTCAACAACCCGAGGAGAAATAAGTTGTCTATCAGAGAAAAAATAATGAAATGAAAAAACAAGACTATTTCTTGAACAACAGGTAGAAAATACTCACCCTCACAAAAGTCAGGTCTTTAAAAGTGTTTTAGGTTAAGACAAAATGTCAGTAAGTAGGTCACTGAGTGCAGGACCTCATGTAACCTACACAGTTCTTTCTAACTACAAATGTACTGCATGCAGTCTCATTTCATAATTCAATAACTTTTCATAATCTAACTTATATACACCAAAGCAATTAAAACATTCCAGATTTGAATGTTCTTTTTAGCTTGCTAATACAGATACAGCAAAAGTGAACACACATTCTTATAGCAATGGTCACTCAGTCATGCATGACATACTATTTAGCATATCCTCCTGGGAATACCAGGCCACTTTACCTGTCTCCTGAGAAATCTGTATGCAGGTCAAGAAGCAACAGTTACAATCGGACATAGAACAACAGATTGGTTCCAAATTGGGAAAGGATTGCAACAAGGCTATATATTGTCACCTTGCTTATTTAACTTATATGCAGAGTACATCATGCGAAATGCTGGGCTGGATGAAGCACAAGCTGGAATCAAGATTGCTGGGAGAAATGTTGATAACTTCAGATACACAGATGACACCACCCTTATGGCAGAAATTGGAAAAGAACTAAAGGGCTTCTTGATGAAAGTGAAAGAGGAGAGTGAAAAAGTTGGCTTAAAACTCAACATTCAAAAAACTAAGATCATGGCAAACGGTCCCATAACTTTATGGCAAATAGATGGGAAAACAATGGAAACAGTGACAGACTTTATTTTTGGGGGGGGGTCCAAAATCACTGCAGATGGTGACTGCAGCTATGAAATTAAAAGATGCTTGCTCCTTAGAAGAAAAGTTATGACCAAGCTAGACAGCATATTAAAAAGCAGAGCCATTACATTGCCAACAAAGGTCCATCTAGTCAAAGCTATGGTTTTTCCAATAGTCATGTATGGATGTGAGAGTTGAACTATTAAGAAAGCTGAACCCCAAAGAATTGATGCTTTTTAACTGTGGTTTTGGAGAAGACTCTTGAGAGTCCCTTGGACTGCAAGGAGATACAACCAGTCAATTCTGAAGTAAATCAGTCCTGAACATTCATTGGAAGGAATGATGCTGATGTTGAAACTCCAGTACTTTGGCCACCTGATGAAAAGAACTGACTCACTGAAAAAGACTCTGATGCTGGGAAAGATTGAAGGCAGCAGGAGAAAGGGATGACAGAGGATGAAATGTTCAGATGGCATCACCACCTCAATGGACATGGGTTTGAGCAAGCTCTGGGAGTTGGTGATGGACAGGGAAGCCTGGCATGCTGCAATTCATGGGGTCACAAAGAGTCAGACATGTCTGAGCGACTAAACCTAACACCCCCCCAATTATTTTACAACTAATGCTTTTCATCAGAGTGATGTCTGAGATAATGACATTTATACTCAGCAGGATTTGGATATCTATTCAAGGCTTAGCAGTCTCAACAAATGCTGTTTTTTAAAAGTGCTGCCTGGATGGCTTGAAAAAATGAATCAAAATTAGTACTTGTGAATATAAATATTAATATACTTAAGAAAAGAATATGAAAATGAGCTGGAATTTTTAAAGAATTAAAATTAACATGTACAAGGCTTAAACAACTTGTTTATTCAGTATCAACAGAAAAAAATGGCAATAAAATTTGAAATTAAAAAGTATCTGTTTGTGTGTGTGTGTGTGTGATGTGTGTGCTTACTTATCCATAAATGGAAAGCTTTTTTCCCTACTTGTAGGAGAGATGGGCAAAGGAGAAAACTGCTACTCTCCTCAAAAGGAAGCTTTATAACATGCTTGGCCAGGTTCTGGAGCTTCTAGAGAAGGGGAAGTAATTAATTCCAAACCTTTACAGTTGAGCTCTCTTAACCTATGGCAATTCACTGCCAGCATTCCACATATGGGTCAATAGTTCTTCCCTCAAATACATCTCCTCTCTCTTGATTCCTGATCTATACACTTTTTTTTTAGATTAGCATTATTAATTAGATTGAAAAACAATATGACAGTTAATATATCCAACAAAAATACTTAGTAAAGTTGGCTAACAAAGTCCAAAATTAACAGAAACCAGCATAAGGTGCTGGTAAATTTCTTTCTCTTTTCCATTGGCCCATGTTCCAAAGTTTGTAATGTTTGAGTCAGGGACAAGGGAGATTCTTTCCCTTTGAGAGATTTACTTGTATTCTCAGGTCCTTTCCATACAGGCTTTTTGTACTCCTTATACACTTAAAATAACAATGCCTATTTTCTGCATACCATCTTGTACCAAGTACTCCCTGAATTAATAAGCTGAGGCTCAGGGAGGTTGCATAACTGATCATGGTATGTCTAACAACTCAGCAGGGATTCTGGCCGAGGTCTGTGTGATACCACATGGCTTGAGGTCCACTGGACTCCTATAGAGAAGGAGACCATACATACTGGTTTACTCTGGACAGTCCACGTGGATGCCTATTCCATTTGATATGGGATTTTTCCCTTGTCCTTTTTCATAGTTAAAAAGCATCCCAGTTTTATTAATAAAAGATAGGATGGCCCTGCCTTTGGAACACTGATTAATATCACAAAAGATAAAAATGTGTCTTGGTTTCTTTCTCTCTCTCCACAATGTTGCCCTCAATTGATTTTCCTTTTCTTGTCACGTGTGACTACAGCCTTTCTTGGGGCTTCCCTTCCAAGTTGGTCCTCTGACAGCTTCTCTTTGTTACACGTTTATAATGAATTTGAGATATGCCCACCAAGATACCCAACTGTAAGAGAGCAATTTACTGGGTATGAAAAAAAGAGGATAGTTAATGAGAGCTTCCAGAATCATGTCCCCAGTGGTTTATTTTGACAGGAATAAAGAAGGAAAATTGGACTAAACTTTACAAAGTGCCCATAATGCAAAATGTACTATGCCAAGACTCTTACATGAGCAAATTTCTCCTTTTGCCAATGAGAAAACTGAGATTCAAAAAGATTAAGTAATCTTACCAGGGCTTGAATAAGTATCCTAACCTTCATAGGTCTGACTCACATGCCTTACTTTCAACATGCTGCCTCCTAAATAAATGCAAACATAATACATTCACACATCAATATAAAAATGTTGCTGACTGGAATAAGTGCTATGTATTATATATTTAAAGAGTCTGTATTTTTCTAAAGCATTTTTGACCTATATGCTGATTTCTGTGTCACAAAGCCATGTGTTGACATAAAATGAGCTTGTGGTAAACAGACCTATATTTATTTCTCATTTTGTTTCCTATAAAGAATTACCAGTGATGCACATGCTTTTGTGATTAGCTTTTGGTTGTTTTGGTTTTGAGTGAGGACTCTTTAATTATTAGAGACAATTCTGTGAATTGGTGTTTTAAAAATGATGTTATAAAGAATGACCAAGGTAAAGATTCCCTTTAAATTTAACAACACCAATATTTACTCACCACCCACCTATAATCAAACATGTGGGTTATGTAAAATCAGTTCTTTAATAGTTTCTTTCAGATACACATTCTCTTAATACCATAAAAGCCCATGAAAAAAGAGCTTTCAGTTTGCTATATGTACTAAAAGAGCCTACAAAAGACATGGAGCTGAAGTAGAGAAGTACAAGCAAGAAAGGTCATATTTCTGTCAACTGTCCAAATTGCTCAGTGCCAGGTTAAATGTAGCCTGAGCTACTTTTCTTCACAGTTTACTGTCACCAGACTTGCGTCTGATTGTGGACCCCTGCCAGAAACAAAAGACATTTTTTTTCTACTTATATTCTGTTTGAGAATACAACTCTCATGTGAATTTGGTGATAGCCCTCAATACAACTCTATTCCTCCCAGCCCTCCATATACACAAAGGTTCCGTTTTGTGGTTCCTGTGGCACTTTTGTGAATCTGGGGACGTGCCAAATACTGACTCAGAATGTTTCAAAAGCCAAAATCAGGGTGCTGAACATCTCCGGCCCAGATGCAGAAACAGCCTGCCATTAGCCAGGTTACCTCTGGAATCTATCTTTTGCCCCCAGGTAAACTAGAAGGAAACAAAATTTCACATCAGGACTTGTGACCAAGGAAAATTGTGAAGTAGATCAAGTCTCCCCCTACAGCTCCTTCAACATCAGAATTCCAATCTTCTTGACCTCAAGCTAGAAATAGAACTTTGGCAGGAATTTTATATAATAGGCAGAACAGTGGTCAGGAGACCAGGCTGTTTGGCTAGTTCTGCCATCACTTTGCCGTGTGACCTTGGGAAAGCACTGTAACCTTCAGGTGTTCAGCAAGTTCATTTGTTGAAGTGAGATGAACCTGATGTTTTATGAGTTTCCTCTGGCTTAGGAATTAGAGAATTTTCTGATTTTATGATTAACCAGTCCTTGCTAATATACCAATGAGACAGGAGTAAATGTGGTGTGGCCTTCACTACTTCCCATTTCTAATGACTCTTTCCCCATCCCTGATCACATGTGAACATGAAGCACAGCTATTTGTTGTGTCTGTCTCCCACGAAATATAAAGCTCCTTGAGGATAATCCATGCCTTATCCATTTCTGCATTTCTTTTAGATCAGGCATGATGCCTGACACATACTAGATGCTAAGCAAAAGAGGTTCAACTATTTCTTGCCAACCAATGGCTATAACTGAAGACCATTTGAGAAGGCAGGATGGCCCCACAGAATCAAGATGGTGGAATAGAAAGATCCTGAGCCCATCTCCTCCCAGGGAAACATGAAAACTATAACTATATATAGAACAACTCTCTCTAAGAATGATCTGGACTGGCAGAACAACCACTCTACAATTAAGTATGTTTTTAAAACCATATTGAAATGAGTAGCAGGGACAGAGAAGTAATCTAGACAGGACCTACACCCCCAGTACAGGGACTCACAAAAAAGAAGGGATATCACAAACTCAAAGGTCTTCTCTATAAAGTAAAGGTTTGTCTCATAGTGGAAAGAAAAGTTATGACCAACCTATTAGCATATTGAAAAGCAGAGACATCACTTTGCCAACAAAGGTCCATCTAGTCAAGGCTATGGTTTTTCCAGTGGTCATGTATGAATGTGAGAGTTGGACTGTGAAGAAAGCTGAGTGCCAAAGAATTGATGCTTTTGAACTGTGGCGTTGGAGAAGACTCTTGAGAGTCCCTTGGACTGTAAGGACATCCAACCAGTCCATTCTGAAGGAGATCAGCCCTGGGATTTCTTTGGAGGGAATGATGCTGAAACTGAAACTCCAGTACTTTGGTCACCTCATGCAAAGGGTTGACTCATTGGAAAAGACTCTGATGCTGGGAGGGATAGGGGGCAGGAGGGGAAGGGGACGACAGAGGATGAGATGGCTGGATGGCATCACTGACTCGATGGATGCGAGTCTGAGTGAACTCCGGGGTTTGGTGATAGACAGGGAGGCCTGGGGTGCTGTGATTCATGGGGTCGCAAAGAGTCAGACACAACTCAGTGACTGAACTGAACTGGACACCCTATCCCTAGGGTCCAACACCAGGAAGGTGAGCTCCCATAACTGGCTGAAAATGAACAGGGTTTAAGTCCTTAAGAGCTGTGGGAAACCAATATTTTGCTCTTAAAGGGGTTGAACACAAACTCATTTCCTCCAAGTTCTAGTACAGAAGCAGCAGATTGAATAGCACCTGGCACTCTAGCTATCTTGTCAAGACTGTATCAGCAGCCCCCTGGCCCATGCCTGGTTCTGGCTCCAACAAATCCACCAAGTCAGCAGCCCTTGTCCCACCCTAGAAAAACCCCAACCCATAATAAGATTCATCTCCAGCCCTCCCACTAAGATGGCAGCACCTGGTATCTCCCACAAAAGCCCTGGCCTGTGCTCACTTCAGCCCTCCCATTAAAGCACATGCTTTCTGCATAAGAATGGCCTACACAAGGTCACAACTTCAAGACCAATAGAGGTAACTGCTTTACCCAACTCATAGAAACAGAAAGATCAAAAAAAATAAGAAATTAGTTTCAAATGAAAGAATAAGATAAAACCTAAGAAAAATCCTAATGAAATGGCAATAAATAATTTGTCTAATAAAGGGTTCAAAGTTATGGTCCTAATGATGCACACTAAACTCAGCAAAAGAGAAATGCAGTGAGAACTTCAATAGATTTAGAAAATGTTTTTTAAAAACCAGAGTAGAACAGAACAACTGAAATGAGAAATACATTAGAGAGAATCAACAGCAGATTAAGCGATACTGAAAAATGTATAAGTGACCTGGAAGATAGAATGACGGAAATGACCCAATCAGAAGAGCATTAAAAATTAATTTTAAAAAATGAGGATAGTTTAAGGGATATCTTGAACAACACCAAGTATACTAACATTTGCATGATAGGGGTCTCAGAAGCAGAAGAGAGAGAGAAAGGGTCAGAAAATGCATCTGATTAAATAATGGCTGAAAACCTCCCTAACCTGGGAAAAGAGAGAGATATCCAGGTCCAGGATAACCAGGCCCAAAATTTAAAAACAGAGAATTTTTAAGGCAGCAAGAGAAAAACAAGTCACACACAAGGAAATTGCCAAAAGGCTATCAACTCATTTTTTTACCAGAAACTTTGCCAGCCAGAAGGGAGTGGCATGATATATTTAAAGCATTGAAAGAAAAAAGCCTAAAACCAAGGATATTCTACCAGGCAAATTGATCATTCAGAACTAAAGGAGAGATAAAGTTTCCCAGACAAGCAAAAACAAGAGTTCATCACCACTAAACCAGACTTATAAGAAATGCTAAAGGGTCGTCATTAAAAAAAAAAAAAAGAAAGAAAGACAACGCCATAACTAGAAATTAGAACTATATGGGGAAAAAACCAAACACCTCAGTGGTAAAGTCAAATGTATACAAAGGAAGTGGATCAACCACTTAAAAATGCTAATATGAAGGTTAAAGGACAAAAGACATAAACCAACTATAACTACAATAAATGGTTAAGGGATACACAAAATAAAAAAATGTAAAATATGCTGTCAAAAACATAAAATGTTTACCAGGGGAAAGATAAACTAGGAGATTGGGATTGCCATATACACACTACTATGTATAAAATAGATAATTGATAAGGACCTACTGTATAGCATAGAGAACTCTACTCAATACTCTATAATGACCTATATGGGGAAAGAATCTAAAAAAGAGTGAATATATGCTCATGTATAACTGATTCACTTTGCTATACACCTGAAACTCACACAATATTATAAATCAAATATATGCCAATAATTTTTTTTAATTGAAGGGGAGAAACTTTAAAATGTAGAGCTTTTACAATGTGTTTGAACTAAAGTAACCAACAACTTAAAACAAATAGCTATATACATAGGTCAACATATATGAACTTCATGAAAACCACAAACCAAAGACCTACAATAGACACACAAAAAATAAAGACAAAGGAACCCAAATACAGCACTAAAGAAAATCATCAAACAAAAAGAAATAGACTAAGAGAAGAAACACATAAGAACTGCAAAAACAAAAAAGAAACCAGAAAACAATCAACAAAATGTACATACCTATCAACAACCATTTTAAATATAAATGGACAAATCTCTCCAATCAAAAGATAAAGAATGGCTGGATAAGAAAACAACAAGCAAGACATATATATATACTGCCTACAAGAGATTCACTTCAGAGCTAAAGACACACAAAGAAAGAAAGTGAAGATATTTCATGCAAATGGAAATAAACAAACAGAAAGCGTCAGCAAAACTCATATTAGAAAAAATATGCTTAAGACAAAGTCTATTAACAAAATATAAAAAAAGGGCATCACATAACAATAAAGTGGTCAATCCAAGAGACAATAGAATATTTGTAAATATATATGTGCCCAACATAGGAGCACCTAAATATATAAAGTAAATACAAATAGACATAAAGGGAGAAATTGACAGTAATACAATGATAATACCCCTACTTACATCATTCCAGACAGAAAGTCAATAAAGAAACAGTGGCCTTAAATGTCATATTGAACCTAATAGATATCTACAGAACATCCCAACCAAAAAGAGAATACACATCATTTTTTTTCAAGTGCATATGAAACATTCTGCAGGATAGATCACATGTTAAACCATAAAACAAGTCTCAGTAACTTTAAGAAGACTGAACTCATAGTAAGCATCTTTACCAAACCACAATATATAAAACTAGAAATCAATTCTACAAAGAAAAAAATTAAGAAAAAACAGAAACACATGGAGTCTAAACAACATCCATAAAATCCAGTAATTCCACATTTGGGTATTTATGCAAAGAATATAAAAACACTAATTTGAAAAGATGACTTTCCAGGAATTCCCTGGCTGTCCAGTGGTTAGGACTCCACATTTTCACTGCTGAGGGCCCAGTTCCAATCCCTGGTGGAGGAACTAATATCCCATAAGCTTCATGGCACAGCAAAAAATGAAAAGATATGTGTATCCCAATATTCATTGCAACATTATTTACAATAGCCAAGATATGGAAGCAACCTAAGTGTCCATTAACAGATGAATGGATAAAGAAAAGTAAAGTAGATTGCGTGTGTGTGGGTGTGTGCACGTGTGTGCATGCTCTTGTGCATGTAGAAATAGAATATCACAATTTGCATTTTTGACAACTTGGATGAACCTAGAGGGTATTATGTTTAGTGAAATGTCAGAGAAAGACAAATACTACACATTTTTATTTATATGTGAAATATGAAAACTGAAGCAAGTAAACAAAGAAAATAGAAACAGACTCAAAGATACAGAGAACAAACTAATAGTTGCCAAAGGGGAGAGGGATGGGAGGATGAGTGAAATAGTGAAGGTAATTAAGAGGTATAATAGAAACTACCAGTTACAAAATAAGGGAGGGTGTATATGTATACACATAGATGATAGACTTCATTGTATAGCAGAAATGAACATAGCATAATAAAGCAATTATACTCCAATAAAAAAATAAGTCATGGTGATAAAAATGTATGGCAGAAAAAAATAGTCAATATTATTTTAATAACTTTATATGAGACTTCCCTGGTGGCTCAGACAGTAAAGAATCTGCCTGCAATGCAGGAGACCCAGATTTGATCCTTGGGTCAGGAAGATCCCCTAGAAAAGGGAATAGCAACCCACTCCAGTATTCTGGCCTGAAGAATCTCATGGACTGAGGAGCCTGGAAGGCTACAATTCACTGGGTCTCAAACAGTAGGATATGACTGAGCAACTAACACTGTCACTTTTTCACTATGGTGTGTAGCATGCAAAAATATCAAATCACTATGTTGTATGAGTGTGTTAGTTGCTCAGTTGTGTGTGACTCTTTGTGACCCCATAGATTATAGCCTGCCAGGCTCCTCTCTCCATGGAATTCTCCAAGCAAGAATACTGGAGTGAGTTGCCATGCCCTTCCCCAGGGGATCTTCCTGACCCAGGGATCAAACATGGGTCTCCTGCATTGCAGGCAGATTCTTTACTGTACAAGTCACCAGGGAAGCCCACTATGTTGTATACCTGAAACTAAAATTGCAAGTCAACTAATATTTCAAGAAGGTATAGAATGGTACAACTGATTGTCAGCAGGAAAGTTACTACAGAATAGGAGGTACCATGAATTGCCTTTCAAATGTTATACCAATGCCACCTTTACCACCATTTTTTTTTCTGTTATTTCTTTTTTTTTTTTTTTTTTTACTTTATTTTACTTTACAATACTGTATTGGTTTTGCCGTACATTGACATGAATCCACCATGGGTGTACATGCATTCCCAAACATGAACCCCCCTCCCACCTCCCTCCCCACAACATCCCTTTGGATCATCCCCGTGCACCAGCCCCAAGCAGGCTGTATCCTGCATCGGACATAGACTGGCGATTCGATTCTTTTTAAAGACAACTTTTATTCATCACATAACAGTTTAATCGATGTAGTTGTAGGGCTCTCTTTTAATTTCCTCACCATTCTGTGAGTGTGTGTGTGTGCCCATATGGAGGGAGAGAATGCACTTTCCCTAATTTTTTAACATTTCAGTTTGCAAATACATTTCTTGCTGTGTCATTCATACAGGTTTCATCCTCACAGAATAAAAACTGGTGACATGTTACTCTCTACTGCTTAGCTATTCATCACTACCCACCATTACAGTTTGTAAATGAGCTCATTAATTAATTTGATAATCAGCAAACAATGAAAGAACTCAAATTTCAAAGGATAAGACTTCAGAAAGTGAGGAAAAGTGCTGAATACATAACAAGGGTGGGTTACTAAATAATATTCTATTCAAGTTTGATTACCACTGCCCAAGCTTCTTATGAGTAAACTGTTGACAGTCAACATACCAGATTCCCCAAATTAAGCACACTTCTCTATAATTAAATATCACAGCTTCATTGTTCCGATAACAAAATTGAAATATTTTCCACCATCATAATATCCTTAGTAGATAATGTCATTGGAATAGAATGATGTTACCACATGATAATAGGCTCTCGACGCCAAAGTGAAGTTATACTGTTTATTTTCAAAGCAGATCATTACATCGACTTTTTTTCCATTACCAAGACTGATGCAGCTTTAAAGGTGACCAACAAAAATTTCAAAAAAAAAAAAATGACTTAACAGTAGGGTTATGTGCTGAATGATTCAAATACCGAGGGAGATGCCACATATAGCAGCATAGAATCCATTTAAAAATTAACCTTTGCCAAACCTTCAGCAGCAGTTTGCTCTGAAAAATGAGAGCAGCTGTCAGAGGCCCCAAAGTGCTTCAAAGCACAATAAAACCTTGTGTTGACATAGTCCATTTCTCGATAACTATGGAATTCTGGAATAGAACACCCACTAACAGAGGAACCTGGTGTGCAGCTAACAGACATGAGCCAACTCATCTTGACAAGCAGCCTAAAGAAAGGTTGTGCTACAAATACCAGGCCCTGCAAACAGACTCTCACCACAAACCAAAGCAAAACCTTCCCACACGCCTCTGAGACCATAGCCATTTCAGTCACTTGGAGATACAACCCTATCAGTGAGGTCATCTTCCAATACTAGAGACAAACAATGACTACCTTTCTCTGAGAGTCAAAACACCTACACAAAGGCCTTTCAGCTAGAACATGCTTAATACAAATGGCTGCATTATCACATTTCATCTCTCCCCTCCAGAGGAAGGCAAAGGGACAGGACAGGGGGACTACCTCTAAATTTTAAAAAAAAAAGGTAGGTGATTCAGCTTGGACTAGTTGACTTTCAAAATCAGATATGAACCTATGATTATCTCAATAAAAATTTTCAATTAAAAGAAAAAAATCAGATATGGCATTGGAGAGATACACCAATTTCTATATACTTTTCATTTAAGAAATATTTCATGAGTAAGGCACTCTGTGAAGGGCTGCTGGAGGTAGAAAAAGAAAACAAACAAAAAAGCCTACTCTACTCAAATCAAGCTGCCTGCTCACTGGTATTTATTTTCTCTTCATGAAGTCATTTGAACTGGGTGGGTTCCAGTTGAAAGTATTTTCTACAGTCAGTGCTTGCTGCTTGCATGAGATGTGTGCCATGCACAATATTTTTGATGATGATGTTAATTGGTCCTGAAAATAACTTCTTTATAATTCTAAAGAATTATACATGTGTTAGGGATGCCTGAGGCTGCAAGGGCCTCAGTTACATATAAAAGATTTAAAAGGACAGATTTCTCTACTGGACAGTCCAATAGATTGACACTGATTATTTGCAAGAATGGTAGTAGCCACAGTATCTGAAAGAAAATGATAGTATAAGAAAAAGGTTTTAACGATAGCTCATTCATGAGAGAAAGCACTTAATATAGAGCTCCTCAAACATATTCCAAGAAGGCATTTCTCAGTGTCACATATTGCCCCTGGGAAAGATCCTATCCAGGAAGGGCTCACCGAGAGCCCTGATTGGTGTAGCAGTACCACAAAATCTACAGCTGTGTCCCCAAGCCCCACTCCCATCCAGCCCTCTAGCAACTTGTGCTTGTGATGTCCTCTGCTGACAGAAAATTCTCTTATTAATAAAACCCCTAGTTCTGGGCATGCTTGCTCATGTTTGCTTTTTCTGTAACGCCCTGTCTTGGTCTCTTGCTCCCAGTCTTTGTGCTAGTTTCTTAGCACCTTGTACTTCTTAGTAGCACTTATGACACTCATTATAGGTTTAATGTCTGTTTCTCTCTGTTTCTCATTTGACAGTAAACACTGTTCTATGAGTTAGCATCTGATTGTTTGCTACTGTATACCCAGTATTTAGCATAGTCCCTGGCACATAGTAGGTGCCTACTAAATGCACCTTGACTATCTTGATCCTCATAGGCTCTGACACCTAGTTTTGATCAGAGAGCAAACTGGATTCTGGCTTAAAACTCATGGGTCTCATAAACAAATTCTTCAGCATCTGACTTTTCCACAATAAAAATCCTGACCCTAAATCCCAGTTTGGGTTCTCTAAAGCTATGGCCATGACTTGCTTTTGCCAGTTATCTCATGGTGTGGGAGGAAACACTACTTATTGACAGTGAGGTGGCTCAGATTGCCTTGTCTCCATCCCTAGACTCTGCCTATCAGTTAGACTTCCCAGAGGTTTACTCTTGAACTTCCCTGATGTTGTTTATGTGGACATTTTTCCTATTGCTAAAAATTAAACTCTAATTCAAGTCACTTTAGCCTAGGGTAACCATACTATTGTGTCAAATATGTTAAAATGCTTCCATGCCCTTGTTAGATATAATTAACATAGTATTTTGCTATAACATTTTAAAAGAGCTTTATAATTTTGTTTTAGAAAGAATATGGTACACAAATTCTCCATAATTATCACTCATCTTGAGAATTTTGGCAAAGTAAAAAAATTCAATCTCCAAGTTGTTTCCAAACAAAATGAACCTTCAATTATTAATAAATCTAACAAGTAATAGAATAAATGTATTCCAGTATTCTGGGAGGTGGGTCATAGAGGATCCTGCTGTGATTTATGTCGGAGAGTGTTTTGCCTATGTTCTCCTCTAGCAGTTTATAGTTTCTGGTCTTACATTTAGATCTTTAATCCATTTTGAGTTTATTTTTGTGTATGGTGTTAGAAAGTGTTCTGGTTGCATACTTTTAGAAGTGGTTGACCAGTTTTCCCAGCACCACTTATTAAAGAGATTGTCTTTAATCCATTGTATATTCTTCCCTCCTTTGTCAAGGATAAGGTGTCCATAGGTGTGGGGATTTATCTCTGCGCTTTCTATTTTGTTCCATTGATCTATATTTCTGTCTTTGTGCCAGTACCATACTGTCTTGATGACTGTGGCTTTGTAGTAGAGCCTGAAGTCAGACAAGTTGATTCCTCCAGTTCCACTCTTCTTTCTCAAGATTGCTTTGGCTATTCAAGGTTTTTTGTATTTTCATACAAATTGTGAAATTATTTGTTCTAGCTCTGTGAAAAATACCATTGGTAGCTTGATAGGGATTACATTTAATCTGTAGATTGCTTTGGGTAGTATACTCATTTTCACTATATTGATTCTTCCGATCCATGAACATGGTATATTTCTCCATCTATTAGTGTCCTCTTTGATTTCTTTCATCAGTGTTTTATAGTTTTCTATATATATAGGTCTTTAGTTTCTTTAGGTAGATATATTCCTAAGTATTTTATTCTTTTTGTTGCAATGGTGAATGGAATTGTTTCCTTTATTTCTTTTTCTACTTTCTCTACTTGTATAGGAATGCAAGGGATTTCTGTGTGTTGATTTTATATCCTGCAACTTTACTATATTCATTGATTAGCTCTAGTAATTTTCTAGTGGGGTCTTTAGGGTTTTCTATGTAGAGGATCATGTCATCTGCAAACAGTGAGAGTTTTACTTCTTCTTTTCCAATTTGGATTCCTTTTATTTTTTTCTGCTCTGATTGCTGTGGCCAAAACTTCCAGAACTATATTGAACAGTAGTGGTGAAAGTGGGCACCCTTGTCTTGTTCCTGACTTTAGGGGAAATGCTTTCAATTTTTCACCATTGAGGATAATGTTTGCTGTGGGTTTCTCATATATACCTTTTATTATGTTGAGGTATGTTCCTTCTATTCCTGCTTTCTGGAGAGTTTTTATCGTAAATGGATGTTGAATTTTGTCAAAGGCCTTCTCTGCATCTATTGAGATAATCTTATGGCTTTTATTTTTCAATTTGTTAATGTGGTGAATTACATTGATTGATTTGCGGATATTGAAGAATCCTTGCATCCCTGGGATAAAGCCCACTTGGTCATGGTGTATGACCTTTTTAATGTGTTGTTGGATTCTGATTGCTAGAATTTTGTTGAGGATTTTTGCATCTATGTTCATCAGTGATATTGGCCTGCAGTTTTCTTTTTTTGTGACATCTTTGTCAGGTTTTGGTATTAGGGTGATGGTGGCCTCATAGAATGAGTTTGGAAGTTTACCTTCCTCTGCAATTTTCTGGAAGAGTTTGAGGAGGATAGGTGTTAGCTTTTCTCTAAATTTTTGGTAGAATTCAGCTGTGAAGCCGTCTGGACCTGGGCTTTTGTTTGCTGGAAGATTTCTGACTACAGTTTCAATTTCTGTGCTTGTGATGGGTCTGTTAAGATTGTCTATTTCTTCCTGGTTCAGTTTTGGAAAGTTGTACTTTTCTAAGAATTTGTCCATTTCTTTCACGTTGTCCATTTTATTGGTATACAATTGCCGATAGTAGTCTCTTATGATCCTTTGTATTTCTGTGTTGTCTGTTGTGATCTCTCCATTTTCATTTCTAATTTTATTGATTTGCTTTTTCTCCCTTTGTTTCTTGATGAATCTGGCTAATGGTTTGTCAATTTTATTTATCCTTTCAAAGAACCAGCTTTTGGCTTTGTTGATTTTTGCTATGGTCTCTTTTGTTTCTTTTGCATTTATTTCTGCCCTAATTTTTTAGATTTTTTTCCTTCTATTAACCCTGGGGTTCTCCAGTTCTTCCTTTTCTAGTTGCTTTAGTTGTAGAGCTAGGTTATTTATTTGACTTTTTTCCTTGTTTCTTCAGGTGTGCCTGTATTGCTGTGAACTTTCCTCTTAGCACTGCTTTTATAGTGTCCCACAGGTTTTGGGTTGTTGTGTTTTCATTTTCATTAGTTTCTATGAATATTTTGATTTCTTTTTTGATTTCTTCTGTGATTTGTTGGTTATTCAGAAGTGTGTTTTTCAGCCTCCATATGTTGGAATTTTTAACAGTTTTTCTCCTGTAATTGAAATCTAATCTTAATGCATTATGGTCAGAAAAGATGCTTGGCATGATTTCAATTTTTTTGAATTTATCAAGGCTAGATTTATGGCCCAGGATGTGATCTATCCTGGAGAAGGTTCCGTGAGCACTTGAGAAAAAGGTGAAATTCATTGTTTTTGGATGAAATGTCCTATAGATATCAATTAGGTCTAACTGGTCTATTGTATCATTTAAAGTTTGTATTTCTTTGTTAATTTTCTGTTTAATTGATTTATACATAGGTGTGAGTAGGGTATTGAAGTCTCCTACTGTTATTGTGTTATTGTTAATTTCCCCTTTCATACTTGTTAGCATTTGTCTTACATATTGTGGTGCTCCTATGTTGGGTGCATATATATTCATAACTGTTATATCTTCTTCTTGGATTGATCCTTTGATCATTATGTAGTGTCCTTCTTTGTCTCTTTTCACAGCCTTTGTTTTAAAGTCTATTTTATCTGATATGAGTATTGCTACTCCTGCTTTCTTTTGGTCTCTATTTGCATGGAATATCCTTTTCCAGCCCTTCACTTTCAGTCTGTATGTGTCCCTTGTTTTGAGGTGGGTCTCATGTAAACAATATATATAGGGGTCTTGTTTTTGTATCCATTCAGCCAGTCTTTGTATTTTGGTTGGGTCATTCAACCCATTTATGTTTAAGATAATTATTGATAAGTATGATCCTGTTGCCATTTACTTTATTGTTTTGGGTTTGGGTTTATACACCTTTTTTGTGTTTCCTGTCTAGAGAAGATCCTTTAGCATTTGTTGGAGAGCTGGTTTGGTGGTGCTGAATTCTCTCAGCTTTTGGTTGTCTGTAAAGCTTTTGATTTCTCCTTCGTTTTTGAAGGAGATCCTTGCTGGGTACAGTAATCTGGGCTGTAGGTTATTGTCTTTCATCACTTTAAGTATGTCTTGCCATTCCCTCCTGGCCTGAAGAGTTTCTATTGAAAGATCAGCTGTTATCCTTATGGGAATCCCCTTGTGTGTTATTTGTTGTTTTTCCCTTGCTGCCTTTAATATTTGTTCTCTGTGTTTGATGTTTGTTAATTTGATTAATATGTGTCTTGGGATGTTTTGCCTTGGGTTTATCCTGTTTGGGACTCTCTGGGTTTCTTGGACTTGGGTGATTATTTCCTTCCCCATTTTAGGGAAGTTTTCAACTGTTATCTCCTCAAGGATTTTCTCATGATCTTTCTTTTTGTCTTCTTCTTCTGGGACTCCTATAATTCGAATGTTGGAGCGTTTCATATTGTCCTGGAGGTCTCTGAGATTGTCCTCATTTCTTTTAATTTGTTTTTCTTTTTTCCTCTCTGATTCATTTATTTCTACCATTCTATCTTCTATTTCACTAATCCTATCTTCTGTCTCCGTTATTCTACTATTTGTTGCCTCCAGAGTGTTTCTGATCTCATTCATTGCATTATTCATTATATATTGACTCTTTTTTATTTCTTCTAGGTCCTTGTTAAACCTTTCTTGCATCTTCTCAATCCTTGTCTCCAGGCTATTTATCTGTGATTCCATTTTGATTTCAAGATTTTGGATCATTTTCACTATCATTATTCAGAATTCTTTATCAGGTAGATTCCCTATCTCTTCCTCTTTTGTTTGGTTTGATGGGCATTTATCCTGTTCCTTTACCTGCTGGGTATTCCTCTGTCTCTTCATCTTGTTTATCTTGCTGCGTTTGGGGTGGCCTTTCTGTATTCTGGCAGTTTGTGAAGTTCTCTTTATTACAGAGTTTCCTCACTGGGGGTGGGGTTGTATCAGTGGCTTGTCAAGGTTTCTTGGTTAGGGAAGCTTGTGTCGGTGTTCTGGTGGGTGGAGCTGGATTTCTTCTCTCTGGAGTGCAATGACATGTCCAGTAATGAGTTATGAGATGTCAATGGTTTTGGAGTAACTTTGAGCTGCCTGTATATTGAAGCTCAGGGCTGTGTTCCTGTGTTGCTGGAGAATTTGCGTGGTATGTCTTGCTCTGGAACTTGTTGGCACTTGGGTGGTGCTTGGTTTCAGTGTAGGTATGGAGGCATTTGATGAGCTCCTATCGATTAATGTTCCCTGGAGTCAGGAGTTCTCTGATGTTCTCAGGATTTGGACTTAAGCCTCCTGCTTCTGGTTTTCAGTTTTATTTTTACAGTAGTCTCAAGACTTCTCCTTCTGTACCACACCATTGATAAAACATCTAGGTTAAAGATGAAAAGTTTCTCCACATTGAGGGACACCCAGAGAGGTTCACAGAGTTACATAGAGAAGAGAAGAGGGAGGGGGGAGTGTGGAATCAAAAGAGGAGAGAGGAAGCTAGCCAGTAATCACTACCTTATGTGTGCTCCATAGTCTGGATTGCTCAGAGATGTTCATGGAGTTATACAGAGAAGAGGAGAGGGAGGAAGGAGACAGATGTGGGCAGGAGTATGAAAGAGGGGAATGAAAAGGAGAGAGACAGATCCAGCCAGTAATCAGTTACCTAAGTGTTCTCCACCGTCTGGAACACACAGCAATTCACAGAGTTGAGTAGAGAAGAGCAAGGGGAGGGAGGAGACAGAGGCAACCTGGTGGAGAAAAAGGAGAGTCCAAAGGAGGAGAGAGCAGTCAAGCCAGTAATCTCGCTCTCAAGTAAAAGTGGGTACTGAAGATTGGGTTTTTGAAGGTACAAAATTGATAACAAATACAAAAAATGAAGATTAAAAATCTAGAGTAGAGGTTGGATTTTCAAAATTACAATATTAAAGAAAAGAAGAAGAAGAAAAAAAGTCACAAGAATTATTTAAAATATATATATATATATGAAGTTTGCTTTAAAAATAGGGTCTTTTTTTTGAAAAGTAATAGTAGGTTATAAAAATGAAAATTAAAGGAGAAATAGAGGATTTAAAAATTTTTAAATGTTAAAAAAAAAGAAGAAGAAAAAACAAACGCCAAAAAAAGAATGATCGTAAAAATAGTGAAGATATATCTAGGACTTTCTCTGGTGTTATTGTGGGCAGTGTGGGGTCAGTTCATTTTCGGATAGTTCCTTGGTCTGGCTTATGTTTCTCAATATCTATAGGCCCCTTCCTATGTAGTCGGTCCTAACGACAGGGTTTTAATCTATTTCACCTGTCACTTCCAAGGCGGTTCCCTCTGTTTTAGCTTCTTCTGTTTGCTGATCTCTTCATTGTCTGATTTCTGCCCTGACACAAGGAGGGTGTTTGGTGGACACATTTTTTAGGCTCACTTGTTCAGTCGTGCTGTGGGGAGGGAGGGATGCTGCAAACAAATAACACTGGCATGTGCTCGCAGTGTCTCAGCCACGCTGGGCCTGCCCGCACTCACAGCACACACAGCTCAGGCTCTAGGTTGCTTTGCTGGGAACCCTCTGAGGCTGGCCCTGGGCTGCGTGCGCCTCCCAGGTCTAAGCGGCTCAGGCTCAGGCACTCAGGTAGTCCTCAGAGGTGCAGACCCGGTTGAGCCTGCGTTTTGTGCCTTTCCCAGGTCCGAGTAGCTCAGGTGTCTGGCGAGCGCAGTCGCTGCAGCTTACCGCCTCTCCCGTCCCTGCGGCTCAGTTTTCTGGGTGTACAGCTGGCGCCCCTTCTCAGGCGGATGATGACTGTTTTCGAAGACAATGAGCTGCTTTTCTGGGTGCCTGACGTCCTCTGCCGGCATTCAGAAGTTGTTTTGTGGAATTTACTCAGCATTGAAATGCTCTTTTGATGAATTTGTGGGGGAGAAAGTGGTCTCCCCGTCCTATTCCTCCACCATCTTAGGACCACCCCTGTTAATTTAATTTTTGTGTTGTCTTTTCATATTTGTAGGCAATACTTTCACTCAGACATTTTTATGGGCACCTGAAAAGCTCATGATCCCTTGGTAATACTTCTACAGAGTTAAAGGCACAATAGTGCCTTATCATAAGAAAGCTTCCATTCCTTATGAACTAGTGCAGGGGCCTGGCCCTTACCAATCTGCTAAGACCTACACAGTTGAGCCATTTAATGGGCAGCTGTGTTATGGGCAATAAACTCCAATTAACTCTTGGGTCAGTGAAATCTCTAATATTTCCCTATCACTATTAAACATTGCCTAGTTTTTATAAAGACTTGGGAACCTAAATGATTCTTTTCTCTGAAAACTTGTCTCTTCATGTAAAAGCCCCACTTACACAGCATGTGGTCAAACAAGTGATTGACAAGTGTCAAACTAGTGAGGCTATATCACATATGTCTAGAATTCTGCCTCCAGCCTCCAGATACCTGGTTAAATCCTGATATAAGTGACTTTTGCCTCACACAGAACACATTCCATTCCCCTAACCAGCCTGACTGCTGAGTTTGACCAAGTCATTTTCAAAAATACTCTCAGAAGGGGTTCTAGTTCATCCCAGAAATTGCTGCTCTCTCCCAAACTCCTGAGAGTGGGGTTGAGTGACTGACTCTTTTTCATTAATTCAGTATTTATTTGACATTTATTATGCACAAACAAGTACATGGACAATAAAGATATGAGCTGGAGAGTCAGAGGTGCTGTAGTCAGTCAGTAATGCAAGCTGATTAGGGATCCCTCAGTCAGTCAGTAACATAAGCTTCCAAAGGGCCCAGACAAAGTACATTCTCTTCTGCATAACACTGAGCTCAGAACAGACTTTTTCCTGGTAACCAGGCAGGCACACAAGGACAAGCATGCCGTAACAACTTCAATTGGATTTGAGTCCCAAAATAGACTCTGCTGGTTATATTAATTCACTTCAAATTACATATGCATCTCTCTGAAGTATTACTAAATAATATGTTTCACAGATATTACTGATAGGAAAACCTCATTAGATCATGCCATTCTCTTTTTTCCCCTGGCAAATAAATGAGTTGTCTAGTACCCTATGATTAGTGGGCTTTGGTTATGACCAAACTGTCAACCGTTTGGAAGCACTTACTTAATCATGGTAGCAAGGGACAGGTAAATATGTGCATTTAACTGAGTCCACAATGTTTGCTATGCTTTGGGCTTTATTTCTACCTATTGGGTTATGCCTGACAAATAGTTTCCTTCATTCTGTTTCAGTAAGTAATATACTGTTAAAGAGTCTTTCTAATCCAGTTAAGTCTTCTAAAAATCTGATTATGATGGATTAATTAAAAGCTTGTTTTATGTCTCCAAAACGTTGCTCCTCCATTCCTCCAAGGAGACTTATGCTCATTTGCAGATTTATCAGGGAAACACAAGAGAACTAAATTGGCCCACCAAAGGTTCACAGTAACTTTGGAAAAAAACTTCTGGATTTCTGCGTGATTGGCTGCCAGCATCTTTGGGCAGGTGACTGATCAATAGGAGTATTTGCTGAATTTGAGAAACACAGAGGTTGAGAGCCTGACATTTGCAGACTAGTTGGATTCAAATCCAACTGGATCTACTATTTTATTATTTGTGAGACACTGGACTATTACTTAGTTCCTGTCTGCCTTTCATCCTCTCTATAAAATGGACCTGAAATAGAACCAGTATTGTGTTGTTTATAAAGATTAGATGAATTACAGCAGAAAGCTGGCGCCTAATAAAAGTTACTTAAGTGAAAATTGCATTTATAAAAAGGTAATAAGAATTTCTCAAGTTTACTTTTTCTGAAAATCCTTACTAAAATCCTAAGAGCGAAAGTTAGTATTTTCAATTCATAGAGGAGACCAAGCTTCACAATCAATCAATCATTTCTTCCAATATCACAAAACTACTAAGAACTAGAACCAGAATTTGAACTAAAGTCTCCTTGAAGGTAAAGTCTGAATTCTTGACATGATAGCAATAATAACAATATAAACTGAATACCGAAAATTCAATGCTGCTTTGTATTCACATACCTATTCAGCATTACTTAGTACATGGGTCAAAAGTAAAAAGACATGTTCTGTCCGTAAGTCCAAATCAAGTTACAACAATCACTTCTAATGAAAGATGGAATGCTTCATGAAGAAAATGTCATTAACCTGAGCGTAGAAAATTAGTAATGCTTCTCTAAGTCAAACAGTCCAGAGTTGGTTTGGATTAAAGTTGACAGTTTGTTTAATTCAGGTCATTCATATCCAAGACTTAGATTCTCTTCATTTTTAATCCCTCTTACTTGACATATGGCTTCTGCTTGGATACCTCTAGAGAGGAAAAAGATGTTTCACTGGTGACCTCTAAAGGGGGCCTTTCAATTCTGGGATTCTATAGATTTATCATTTAATACCTTTGTTGAATTTCCTTCCAAAAAGAGGATTCTACTATTAATATTAATGTAAAGCAATATAAAGCTAGACTAGGTAAGAAAAATTTCAATTCTAAAGAAGTCAACTATAAGAAATGATCAAAGCAGAATATTAATGTGGTCAGATTTACATTTTCAAAGTTCTCTCAGCACAAAAGTGAAAGATGGAGGGAGTTGGGGGAGAAATGGAGATGAGAAAATTATTAAGTGAGGCTAGAGCTATAGGAATAGTGGCAAAGAAACCCTAAATATTATTGGGACATAAAACTGGCAAGCTCAGAGCTTTGTTGTTATTCAATTGCTAAGCCGTGTCCGACTCTTTACAGCTCCATGGACTGCAGCATACCAGACTTCCTTGTCCCTCACTATCTCTCTGAGTGTGCTCAAATTCATGTCCTTTGAGTGGGTGATGCTATCTAATGATCTTATCCTCTGCCAATCCCTTCTCCTTTCACCCTTAATCTTTCCTAGCATCAGGGTCTTTTCAATGAGTTAGCTCTTTGCATCAGGTGACTATTTAGAGCTTCAGCTTCAGCATTAATCCTTCCAATGAATATCTAGGTTTGATTTCCTTTACGTTTGATCTCCTTACTGTCCAAGGGACTCTCAAGAGTCTTCTCCAGCACCACAATTCAAAAACATCAATTCTTCCTGGCTCAACCTTCTTTATGGTCCAACTCTCATATCGATACATAACTACTGGAAAAACCATAGCTTTGAATACAGGGACCATATGCTGTCTAGGTGGACTTCCCAGATGGCTCAGATGGTAAAGAATCCACCTGCAATGAGGGAGACCTGGGTTTGATCCCTGGGTTGGGAAGATCCCCTGAAGAAGGAAACAGATACCTATACCAGTATTTTTGCCTGGAGAATTCCACAGACAGAGGAGCCTGGCAGACTACAGCCCATGACATTGCAAAGAGTCAGACATGACTGAGTGACATTCACTTTCACTTCACTTCTACATTTGTCATAGCTTTTCTTCCAAGGAGCAAGCATCTTTCAATTAATTGGCTACAGTCATCATCCACAGTGATTTTGAAGCCAAAGAAAAGAAAAATTGCCACTCCTTCTACTTTTCTCCCTTCTGTTTGACATGAAATGGTGGAAGTGGAGCCATGATCTCAGTTTTTTGAAGGAACAAGCTTTTTAAATCTCCTCTTTCACCGTCATCAAGAGGCTCTTTAGTTCCTCTTCAATTTACAGTGGTACCATCTGCATATCTGAAGTCATTAATATTTTTCCTGGCAACCTTGAGTCCAGCTTCTGATTCATCTAGGCTGGCATTTCACATGATGTACTCTGCATATAAGTTAAATAAGCAAGGCGACAATATAGAGCCTTGTCATACTCCTTTCCGAATTTGGAAGCAGCTTATTGTTCCATGGTCCAGTTCTAACTGTTGCTTCTTGGACTACATACAGGTTTCTCAGGAGACAGGTACAGTGGGCTGGTATTCCCATCTCGAAGAATTTTCCACAGTTTTTTGTGATCCACACAGTCAAAAGTTGTAGCATAGTCAATGAAGCAGAAGTAGGTGTTTTTCTGGGATTTCTCTGCTTTCTCTATCATCCAACGAATGTTGGCAATTTGATCTCTAGTTCCTCTACCTTTTCTACATCCAGCTTGTACATTTGGAAGTTCTCAGTGCACATACTGCTGAAGTATAGCTTGAAGGATTTTGAACATAACCTTGCTAGCATGTGAAATGAGCACAATTATGTGGTAGTTTGAACAATCTTTGGCATTGCCCATCTTTGGGCTTGGAATGAAAACTGACTTTTTTCAGTCCCGTGGCCACTGCTGAGTTTTCCAAATTTATTGATATATCAAGTGCAACACATTAACAGCATCATCTTTCAGGATTTTTAGATAGTTCACCTGGAATTCCATCACCTCCACTAGTTTTGTTCATACTAATGCTTCCTAAGGCCCCAACTTCACACTTCAGGATGTCTGGCTCTGGGTGAGTGACCACACCATCATGGCTATCTGGATCATTAAGACTTTTTTGTACAGTTCTTCTGTGTATTCTTGCCACATCATCTTAATGTCTTCTGCTTTTGTTAGGTCCTTATTGAATCTGTCCTTTATTGTCCCCATCCATGCATATCTCTAATTTGATATCTCTAATTTTCTTGAAGATATTTCTAGTCTTTCCCATTCTATTGTTTTCCTTTATTGCTTTGCTCTGTTCACACAAGAAGGCTTTCTTACCTCTCCTTGCTATTCTCTGGAACTCTGCATTCAGTTGGGTATATCTTTCCTTTTCTCCCTTGCCTTTTGCTTCTTTTTTCTCAGCTATTTGTAAAGCCTCCTCAGACAATCACTTTGCCTTCTTCCACTTCCTTTTCTTTGGGATGGTTTTGCTTGCTGCCTTCTGTACAATGTTACAAACCTCCATTCATAATTTGTGAGGCATTTTGTCTACCAGATCCTATCCCTTGAATCTATTTGTCACCTCCAATGTAAAATCATATGAAATTTTATTTAGGTCATACCTGAACAGCCTACTGATTTTCCCTACTTTCTTCAATTTAAGCCTGAATTTTGCAATCAGGAGTTCATGATCCAGCCTCAGTCAGCTCCAGGTCTTATTTTTGCTGATTGTATAAAGCTTCTCCATCTTTGGCTGCAAAGAATATGATCAATCTGATTTCAGTATTGACCATCTGATGATATCCATGTGTAAAGTCATCTCTTGTGTTGTTGGAGAAGAGTATTTGCTATGACTCTTGACATAGCAGTGTGTTCTCTCAACAAAACTCTGTTACTCTTCACCCTGCTTCATTTTTTACTCCAAGGCCAAACTTATCTGTTATTCCATGTATCTCTTGACTTCCTACTTTAACATTCCAATCCCCTCTGATGAAAAAGACATCATTTTTGGTGTTAGTTCTAGAAGGTATTGTAGGTCTTTATAGAAACAGTCAACTTCAACTTCTTTGGCATTATGTGTTGGGCATAAACTTGGATTACTGTGATATTGAATGGTTTGCCTTGGTAACGAACAGAGATTGTTCTGTTATTTTTAAGATTGCACCCAAGTACTGCATTTCAGGGGTCTTTCTCGTAGCTCAGATAGTAAAGAATCTACCTGCAATGCAGGAGACCCAGGTTTGATCCCTGGATCGGAAAGATCCCCTGAAGAAAGGAATGGCTACCCACTCTAGTATTCTTGCTTGCAGAATTCCATGGACAGATAAGTGTGGCAGCCTACAGTCCATGGAGTCACGAAAATTCAGACATAGTTGAGTGACTAACATACACCTCATTTTGGACTCTTTGTTGACTATAAAGTCTACTCCACTTCTTCTAAGGTATTCTTGCCCACAGTAGTAGATATAATGGTCATCTGAATTAAATTCACCCATTCCTGTCCATTTTTAGTTCATTGATTCCTAACATGTTGATATTCACTCTTGCCATCTCCTGCTTGACCATGTCCGCATACCTTGATTCATGGCCTAACAGTCCAGGTCTTATGCAATATTGTTCTTTACTGCATCAGACTTTAATTTCACCACCAGACACATCCAAAACTAGCATCCTTTCCACTTTGGCCCAGCCACTTCATTCTTTCTGGACCTATTAGTAATTGCCCTCTGCTCTTCCCCAGCAGAAGAGCAGAGGATGCCTTCTGATCTGTGGGGCTCATCTTCTTTTGTCAAACCTTTTTTGCCCTTTATAACCTCATGGGGTTCTCGCAGCAAGAATACTGGAGTGGTTGGCCATTCCCTCCTCCAGTGGACCACATTTTGTCAGAACTCTCCACTATTACCCACCATCTGGGTGGCCCTGCCTGGCATGGCTCATAGCTTCACTGATGTATACAAGTCCCTTTGTCATTAAAGGCTGTGATCCATTAAGGGGCTTTATTAATGATAAAAAGTGATTAGTCAAAAATAACCTGAGTATCTGGCTTGGGAGATGGGAAAAATAATGAAATGGAGACTAAAAAGGATGAGCAAATTTGTAAAGCAAACAGTGGTTTATTTCTGTAACTAAAGCATTTGAGGTGCCCATATCACGTACAAGTGAAATATTACTAGTCTAGTGATAAGAGAAATGAAATGAAGTGTGGAGAGAGAGATTGGGATCTAATCACCATTTAGGTGACAACTAAATCCCTGTTAATAGACAAGCTAATCCAAGGGAAAGAACTAGAGGGAGCAGAGCAGTGAATAAAAGAAAGAACTCTAAGCAACTCCAACATCAAGAGCAGGGAAAGGAAGGAAATTGGGAAAGAAAAGAGAAATTTAAGAAAAGTAAATAGAACACTAGGGAAATTTCACATATCTTTTTCTCCCCAACTATGGTGTATATAAACAAACACAAGTTAAGAAAAAATAATTGTCATTATATCCCTCATTTTACCATCCCCACCTAACTGAAAGATTTTTACCCCAGTTTTGAAACAGTGTACCATTCAATGGATTAGGAAAAGCAGATAAAACTGGTCACTACTTATTTCTCTGTCTTCTCAGTCATGAGCACCAATTCCGTCTCCAGTTTTCCACAGTAAAGGAGTTTCCAAGCTGTTGCCTTCTTCTATGAATGTCCAGTACATGGATATGTGAGCTGATGCCCTGGCAGCTATAGATCCCTTCTGCATATTGCTTTTTCTCTTACACACAGCCTTCATAAAACACTTTTTTGCCTTCTAGTAAGAACCTCAGTTCTTAAAAATGAAATGCAAACTCTAGATTTAAATTAACTTAACTAATGATTGCCATGCCAGTGTGTGAACCACACCTTTATGATAAATGAGATTCTGAAAGAAAAATAAAGGTAATGAGGATGGCAGCCAGGGTCAACTATCCTTCCTTATATTACTCTTTGCCACAATTTTACACTGTTATATCAGGAGGAAGAAAACAAAATTTGGAAAGATTATATTTGGTAATCCATCTTCATTAGCAAAAATTAAATCAAAAGGGCATATATTTTGTACTGATTGCCAAATGTGCATTCTGCTCTAAATTCATAATTTCTAATTCACGACTTCCTATGAGTTCTATTGTAATAGATTAAATTATACTTAAAAATTTTTAAAAAGGGAATAAGCTTCATTGATTCAGTTCCAGTATATTTAGTTTCCTCATCACCACATCCTTGGTTTCACCACTCTAATCCTGATCTCTGCCTGCTCCCCCACCTACACACACACAGAACCTACAACTCCCTACATATTCTGTCCTCCTTTCCTGATTGAATTTTCAGCACCATCACAAGCCACTATATATTTCACTTATACATAAGTTTAGAATCTATCTTCCACCACAGGAATGTAAAGTTCATGAAGGCTTGGAATTTTTCTATTCTATTTACATCTTAATTCCCAGTATTCATAACAATTAGCACATAAGTTAGGCTTAATAGGTTCAATAAATCAATTAATGTCATCATATCACTATCAGATTTACTTCTGCTATTATTATATGATGCCTTGATAAAAAATAATTGAGGATATAAAGTGCCATAAATAATGGTGGTATTAACACATGTGAGAGGCATATGTAATACAAATGCTTCTGGTAATGTTCCTATATAGCTATGTAACCTTGAACATATCATTATATATTCTTCTTCTATCTTCACCTATAAAAGAAGAGGGTGAGGTTAGATTCTTTATTGCTCCAGAATTTAATGGTTCTAGATTTAGGTTAAGTCAATGAAATGAAAGAAGAGAAGGGAAAGGTCAGTATCTAACAGTTTTTTACAGTGGAACTGTGACTTAAAAAGTGGGATGAGTAAGGGCTAATAGTGAGGACAGAGTGGAGGTAAGCAGAGAAAGTTGGCAGTCAACACTGGTAAGAGGAGGTCTAAGCAGGACAGAAATATGAGTTCAAGAAGAGACAGTACACGTAGTACTGCATTTAATGCAATCATTGTGGGTTTCAGGTTGAAGGAGACAACACATAGGATGCATGGGATGTAACCCGTCATCTAATGAGAAGTTGCAGAGCTTATGCTTACATATATTTAATATATTATATATGCAATTAGAAAGAACTGTGCAAGAACACAGTTTCTGTTGGAATCAGTATGGCCACCAACCATACTCAGTTTGGTTGTTGACCCTCAGTTTCATGGCTGTGTCCATGCTGCTGATGGTTTCTTTGGTTCCCAATTATGGAGGTAAAAGATAAGCTGACAGAGTGACCCAGATATATTCTTATACTTAACTGAAAAATCCAAAGAGAATTCTAAGTGGGCTCTTCTGGCAAATCTTAGAAAATGGTTCATTTATTTCAGGCCTTTGCCATCTGTTTTGCCTCAGATCACCACCACAAATGTTTTTCCAAATATTTACATTGTTTAGTTAAAGTTTCACAAGCCCCTAATCTCAAACTGATATGGAGTCAAAACATAGAAATTGGAGCATTATTTCCTAGAGAAATTCAACTTTCTCAATAAGCACATATTTGTGCAACGTTCTAAATGTCTTTAAATAAATATTGAGTTTCTTTTTTACCATTCTTAAAAAAAAGAAAAAGAAAAAAAACCGCAACTAACACCATAACACCCCTGAAATTTTATGACAGAAAAAAATCACCAACATCCAGTATAATCAAATAAAGCATATCCATTCCCCTAGCTTGCATAGCTATCCACAATTCCAGTAGGTTTCCTAATTAAAACCATAAAGGAAATAAACTCACTAAATGCCACTAGAATCCACTGAACACAGCTATAAATTTTAAAAATACAACACAATGCTATGAGCATTTCTTTTGAATAAGTGTCTGCAGACTTTCACTTATTTATTTAAAATGTAATTGCTGTGTTGAAATATTACTAAGAAGATAAACATACACTTAATTGAAAAGAGTAAAAGCAATCATTTTAAGTGACCTAATTAGCTTTAACAATCCATTTGACTACTGCTTTTTAGTCAGTAGCAGCTGGAAACTATGACTTCTGGGATTTTAAATGATACACAACCATTAATGAGCTTATGCAATAATGCTGTCTATTTCTTCCTTTCAAATAAAACAACTTCTATTTATTCATTTTGTCTAAAACAAAATTTTACATATCATCTCATTTTTTTTTCACCATTTCTAGTAATATTTGAGAGTATTCCAGGCATGCTTCAGGGAACTGGAGTATACCTACTGTTTTTATTTCTAAGAGAACTCATGGACCTTATGGTAAGAAACATGGCTGGGTCTCCTAGGAATGAGGAGTGGCCCCAGAGAAGTCTGAGAATAGCTTCTTCTTAGATTCCCAGGCAGAGTACTACATTTGAAAGGAGCTCATTTGAAAGGAAGGAGAGTAAAGACAATTCCCTGGTCCATTACCTAGGGTTTTATGATGATGAATAGTTTTGAGTATAGTATAATACAGTATCACTGAAACTGTAGTTTGTTCAAGCTATACAAAGAATGGGCCACAGGAGGGAGAAGAGGGAACTGTAATTAAGATTTATCAAATGAAAAAAACATGTTACTAGAAGTGTCATGGACTATAGACTTAGAACACACTGTTACTCAAATAAAGAATTTTATTTCAAGAAAAGAGAACAGTTTTTGCCCCACTGCTTCCTTTCACCTACCATCATCACCAGTAGAGGACAGTCATGGTTTCTAAGCATTTCACAACTGAGCCAATTCTTCCTTCAAGTGGCATGTTATGCATATATAAAACAGATCAAAGGAAACTTATGGTATTAGCTTCCTAGTGCCGCCACAACAAAATACCACAAACTGAGCAGCTTAAGACAGAAATCTGTCCTTTTGAAGTTCTCGGACTAGAATTCCAAAATCCAGGTTGGCTCAGAACTCCTTTTGGAGCTGTAGGTGGGAATCTGTTCCATGCTTCTCTCCTAGCTTCTGGTGGTTGCCATTAGACTTTGGCATCCTTGGCTTGTAGATACATCATTTCAATCTCTGCCTCTGTTTTCACATAGCATTCTCCCTGTGTGTCCCCTCTGTGTCTATGTCCAAATTGCCCTCTTCTCATAAGGATCAGTCATTAGATTAGGCCCAGCCTAAATCAGCTTGACCTCATTTTAGCTTGATCACATCTGCACAGATCCTATCTCCCAATAAAGTCACACTCACAGGTACCAGGGGTTAGGAACTCAACATATCAGGTTTTTCTAGGTGTGCTGCTGCTGCTACTGCTGCTAAGTCATATCAGTCATGTCCGACTCTGTGTGACCCCATAGATGGCAGCCCACCAGGCTCCCCCATCCCTGGGATTCTCCAGGCAAGAATATCGGAGTGGGTTGCTGTTTCTTTCTCCAATGCATGAAAGTGAAAAGTGAAAGTGAAGTCGTTCAGTTGTGCCCAACTCTTAGTGACCCCATGGACTGCAGCCCACCAGGCTCCTCCATCCATAGGATTTTCCAGGCAAGAGTACTGGAGTGGGGTGTCATTGCCTTCTCTGTTCTAGGTGTGAGGGACCCATAATTGAACCTACAACAGGTGCTTTGAGTAAAAAGTCTCAAGAAGGAGCAGGACCCCACCTGTTAGGTACCTGATATCCCTGAGCTGCATACTAAAGCATTTTCAAGGAATTCTGAAGTTTTGCAGAGAAGTTTGAAAGGAGAGAAGCATTCGAGTAATTAAAACTCTATCAATATCAGGAACATCTCTGGGGAATCTCCAGAGTAGCCGTGGTTATAAAGAATAATAGCATTATGTCCAGAAAATCATGATTACAGACTCAGGAGTTAATAAGGGCATTAGGTAGGTCTGGGGTGAGGCATGAGATCTCCCATTTCTAATAAGTTCCTACATGATGTTGATATTACCAGACTTTACTAGGATGAGGTACTGAATAACCTAAGTCTAGAGGAAGATGACTGTTCAGTATGAGGAAAACTGAAGACTGAGAAGGAGGCTGGCACACACTCTGATATTATCCAAGGCTTGTTGGAGCCATAAGGATTCACATGCACGCGTGCGTGCGCACACACACACACACAGACACACACACACACACACACGCATCTACTTGATATCACAGTTTCTGAGCTAAAAATGCGGATGTGTAGAGTTTTTGAAATGCTCTCCCATCACCACCACCATCCTTTCATAGAAAGATGGGAAAATGCTAAGAAGGGGCTTTATGTTTGATGCTGTAGTTCTTTTTTTTTTTTTATGAAAGGTGATTGAGAGGGAAAGATATTAAGCAAACATTGCTAGCACTGGGGAAAATCAACTGAATTAAGGCAAAAGTATGAAAGTTAATTAGCAAATTCTGGCCTAAGGAACCCAGAAGGGGGCAGAAATAGCTATGTGGCCACACAGAGGGGAGTGTTCACTGAATTCCCTAGAGTGTCACCTGTGGGAATCCTAAGATGAATGAGAGAGAAAGTCAGATAAGACCTGGTGAAAGAGTTGTGCTTCTGAACAAAATGGAGGCCCAGAGAAGAGAGAGGAGGAGTCAACTTCAGTGAGACAGTCTCTGAATGCCCTCTCCAAGGCAGATTTGTAGTGAATCCAAAGTGTCCCAGAACACCAGTAGTCCTTCATGAACCTGACAGCAAACTGGCCTCAGGTTGGGTTTCTCCTGCTTACATGCAATCAATAAGGAGTCATGCGAAGTTGTAACCTTTAGTATTATTGGTTCCCTAGAAAATTGTAAATCTGAAGCAGTTAAATTCCTAGAAATCCCTTGAACAGTTCATTAAGAATGAATTGCTGGCTCTGGGTCCATTCAATCTAACTAAGGTGTCCCAGAATCTGACCATCTGTTTGAATTTTGGCAAAAGCAAATGTCACATTTGGTAATTTTATTGGTTACTCTCTATCAAGTTACCCAGAATAAAAGTGGCTGTGTTTCATCTGTGTAGTAATTATTCACAACAAAAAATGGTGGTGATTCATGACAATAATCTGAATATACTTTTAAGTTTTTCTATAATTGTTTCACATTAAATTTTATTTTTGTTTTATGTAAGTATAAAAAAACCTGAAGAAAAGACAAAACTGATAAAAAGGTACTTGTATATGATTTGTGAACTACCTAAATTTGATATTTATAAATATAAGATTATATGGTATATAAGGTATTTATTTATAAGTATACTTATATAAAATTATAACTAAAATGTGCTATCTTCCAAATGCACATTTTCTTTTATTTATTTGTTTATGTATTAATATCTATCTAGCTATTTACTTTGGCTGCAATGGGGCTTTCTATAGTTGCAGCAAGTGGGATTACTCTCTAGTTGCAGTGCATGGGCTTCTCTGTGGTGGCTTCTTTTGTTGTCGAGCATGGACTCTAGGTGTGAGGGCCTCAGTATTTGTTGCTTTGTTGGGCTTTGTTGCTCTGTATCGTGTGGGATCTTCATGGACCAGGGATCGAAACCGTGTCCTCTACATTGGTAGGCAAATTCTTAACCACTGGACCACAAGGGAAGTCCTGATTTTCTTTTTTCTTTTTCAACTTATTCCTGTGGATCCCAGATGCTGTTGTGAACATATTGTGAACATAAAAACTTACACAAAATTTTCCTCTTAAATATTTTAGATGAAGTTTTTAAAGTCTCTGGCATTTCTTATTTTTACTCTCCTTAAATTATCTGACATATTTATTTGACTTTTAAAATAACAAAGTATTCTATTTAGAAAATGAATGTTTAATATAAGTTTCATACACTATAGGTAAAGACAGACACTGGTACCCATAAACAAAGAGATAAAAGAAATTTCAGCAAAAATCTTAAAATCATATATGTTTTGGTCTTTTAAACTAGCCTTTAATTATTTAAAAAAAGGTCATTTTTTGAAAAGACACCTAAAATATTATTACTTGTTGAAGCAGAGAAAAAACATAATAAACCTGGGATATTTTGTTGTCAAAATACAAGAGCTCTTCAAAGATACCTGATAGTAATGTACAAAATGATTAAAAAATTCAACCTGTAGAGAGAACCATAAGTGGACAAGTAGTGACAACTTGAATATTAAAAAAAGAAGTTCCTATAACTGTAACCAGATCATTTATTCATTCATGGATTTATTCATTCAACAAATGTTGAGTATATACTGCATTCCAAGCACTCTTTTATGCTGAAGATAAAACACAACCAGACATAAATCTGAGGTGAGTAGAGCTTATTTTTAGTCATAGGAGACAGAAAACAAACACATGAATAGATATATTATCAGGTTATGATAAATACCATAAGGAGAACAGGAGGAGAAAACAAGTCCAATAAGTGATGCTCTTTTATACTGAGATGTCGGGAAAGGCTTCTCTGAAGAGGTGGCATTGTGATAACTTAAAGGGTAAAGGGTTGGGCTATAAGTATTTGGAAGGAGCATGTCCCATGCAAAGGAATCTGAAAGGTAAATCCCCAACGTGGGAGGATGTTGGGAAAGTTTGAAGAACACAACCTGTGACTGTAGAATAGAAGGAGAGAGAGAGATGAACTCAAAGGGGTTCAGAACATGGGATGACTGATAGGCTATGGAAAAGATTTTGGAATTTTCTCTGAAAGAGTTAGAGGGTTTAACCAAAAGATTGACAAAATATTGTCATATTTTATTTTTCTCTCGTCAGCATTTACTTTTTAAAAAATGATTTGTTTATTTTTGGCTACACTGGGTCTTCATTGCTTTGCACAGGCTATCTCTAGTTGAAGAGAGTGGGGGCTACTCCTTGTTGTGGTATATGGGCTTCTCATTGTAGTGACTTCTCTTGTTGCAGAGCACAGGCTCTAAGCACATAGGCTTCTGTAGCTGCAGGACTGGGGCTCAGTAGCTGTGGAGTGCAGGCTCTAGGGCTTATGGAATTCAATAGTTGCAGCACACAGGCTCAGTAGTTGCAGCTGTCAGGTCCTAGAGCATGCGGCCTTTGGTAGTTGCAGTACCTGGGCTCTAACGTTTAGTTGCTCCACAGTATGTGGAGTCTTCCCAGATCAGGGATTGAACCCATGTCTCCTGCATTAGCAGGAGCATTCTCATTCCCTGCACCACCAGGGAAGTACCTGGCTCATGTTTTAGAAGGATCTCTCTGACTACTGTGTTCAGTAGCAGGGAAACCAGTCCTGAGACTATTAGAACAGCTCAAGGCTAAGGTGGAAGTGGAAAGTCTAGTGGAGTAGACAGGCTATTTAGAATATATTTTGCAAGTAGAGTTGACAGAATTTGCTGATGAACTAATATAAGATGAGGGAGGAGTTCATTAGATCTTCATGAGGTAAAATATATATAACTATATACAGTTTTAAAATATATATATTATTATATATAGCTTTTAGGTTGAATCATTGAAACATTTAAAATTATCATGTTTACATATCAAAAAGTGGTCAAGTTTCAGAAATTTTAAATGGTTCACCAATTTTAAATATTCAGGAGTAAATACCATACACATGTCACAGGGACTTAGTGATATTGTATTGGAAATAGAGACAATAGAGAAGAATTAGAAGAACCAAGCTCTGGGATACTTCCAATATTCATAAGTCAGGAAGATGAGGAGGAAGCAACAAAAGGAGACTTAGAAAGAGCATCTAAGAATGTAAGATGAAATGGGAAGAAAATTGTGTTTTGGAAGTGAAGACAGCATTCCAAGGAGGGATTATCCAACTTTGTCAAATGTTTTAGCTAGGCTAAGTGACATGCTGCTGCTGCTGCTGCTAAGTCGCTTCAGTCGTGTCTGACTCTGTGTGACCCCATAGACGGCAGCCCACCAGGCTCCTCTGTCCCTGGGATTCTCCAGGCAAGAATACTGGAGTGGGTTGCCATTTCCTTCTCCAATGCATGCATGCATGCTAAGTCACTTCAGTCATCTCTGACTCTGGGCAACCCTATGGACAGCAGCCCACCAGGCTCCTCTGTCCATGGGACTCAGAAATGACCATACTAGTGATACCAGTTATGTCTATAAAAGGCTGTTCACCCATAATATTGTAATATATTTCAAACTGAATGACAAAGAAAGCACTAAAGGTCAAAATTTGAGACAGCGGTTAAGTTGCACTTTGAAGAGCTTTAAGTAAATCTATTTTAAAATAAGAAAGAGGGAGGGGGGTTCAGGATGGGGAACACATGTACACCCATGGCAGATTCATGTCAATGTATGGCAAAAACCACTACAATATTGTAATTATCCTCCAATTAAAATAAAATAAAAAATAGACATAAGAAAGATATAATATAACTGAAGTAAGCATCTAACAATACTGTGGCAATTAATGGCAAATTAATAATTAAATTCAAAAAATTTTTAAATAATTTCATTTGAAGAAAAATGGCGCTATAATAAGCCAGAGGGATATGAAGGAGAAAAACAAAGATAAGGCCAGAAATCAATTATATATCATTTATTTATAAATTATAGAGATGGTTAACAAAGATAAATTATAATTCCTTGAATAGATTACTAAAACAGAAAAGATCCTGGAAATGCTGCTTTTAAAAATGTAAAAACAAAACAAAACAAAAACAAAAACAAAACCCTAGTAACTAGCTATAGATATAACATAGATCTTTCTGTTAAATATCAGAGTGTTAACAACTATATGCCAAGACATTTGAAAACCTAGCGTAAATGGATACATATCAGGAAAAATGTAAGATACCAAGATAAACCCAAGAAGAATTGTAACACTTGAACAGATGAATCACCATTGAAGAACTGGATATGGCAATCAAGAACTCTCCCCTCCAAAAATGACCAAACTTTGGTCCTACCTGGTTTTTGAAGTTGAGTCACTACCAAGCACTGAAGAACAGATAATCCCTTTCTGATACAAATTGTTTCAGAAAAATAGAAGGAAGGAGAAAGCTGCCCAATTCATTTTATGAAGCTAGTGTAATGTTGGGTTCAACAAGGAGAGGGAAAAAGTATAGATGTGTTTAATTTATGACCAGTTTTAATATGCAAAAATATATAAATAATAAGACAACTGAAAATATAAATTTATTTTAAATTAATGTCATGATTAAATGTGGTATATTAAAACAATTTGAGATAGTTCAATACCAGAAAACATACTAATAAAATTCACAACATTAACAAACTAAAAACAAAAAAATCACATAGTCTTCTCAGTAAGTGAAGAAAAACTACATTTGATAAAAAAAAATCAATACATATTTATGATGAAACTCCCAGAAAACTAGAAGTAAAGAATTTCCTTGATGTAATAAAGATTATCTACTGAAAACCCACAGTTAAGTACATTCCATTTAAGAAATGGAACAAAATAAAAACTTGTATTTTCTCTGTTACTATTCAGCATAGTAATACTGAAGGTCCTAACTAATGTGGTAAGAATGATAAGAAAAGCTTATGACAATAGCAAGGGAAGGTGTAAGACATAATTTCTTAATGGCATAATCATTAAAACAAAAGAAAACAAACGAATAGAACTAATAAAGTAATTCATCAAGTTTGTGAATATACTATCATGTTACAGATATCAAAAGTGAGGGTAATTTAATGAAGAATCAGTTCAGTTGTCACTCAGTTGTGTCCAACTCTTTGTGACCCCAAGGACTGTAGCATGCCAGGCCTCCCTGTCCATCACCAACTCCCAGAGTTTACTCTAACTCATGTCCATTGAGTCTGTGATGCCATCCGACCATCTCATCCTCTATTGTCCCCTTCTCCTCCCACTGTCAATCTTTCCCAGCAACAGGGGCTTTTCAAAAGAGTTAGTTCTTTGCATCAGGTGGCCAGAATATTGGAGTTTCAGCTTCAGCATCAGTCCTTCCAATGAATATTCAGGACTGATTTCCTTCAGGATGGACTGGTTAGATTTCCTTACAGTCCAAGGGACTCTCAAGACTTTTCCAACACCACAGTTCAAAAGCATCAATTCTTTGGCACTGAGCTTTCTTTATAGTCCAACTTTCACATCCATACATGACTACTGGAAAATCCATAGCTTTGACTAGATGGACATTTGTTGGCAAAGTAATGTCTCTGCTTTTGAATATGCTGACTAGGTTGGTCATAGGTTTTCTTCCAAGAAGCAAGCGTCTTTTTAATTCCATGGCTACAGTCACCATCTGCAGTGATTTTGGAGCCCCCCAAATAAAGTTTCTCACTGTTTCCATTGTTTCTCCATCTATTTCCCACGAAGTGATGGGACCTGATGCCTTGTATATTCATTAAAAATAGACAAGGCATTTATGAAGGAAATGTTCAAGCAATTTTAACTAACATAAAAGAAAACCTGAATAAATAGGCCATGTTTAAATTCAATATAACAAAACAATAACAGCAACAAAAGTCTACAGAATTCTTTAAGGAAACTTCACAGACACTTTAATATTTACATGGAACAATAAAATTTCCAAATAGCCATGATGCATTCTACCAGGTATTGGGACATATTAGAAAGCCATAACAATAAGAGCAGCAGAACTGGTCTAAAACAGACAACAAGAAAAACTAATGGGGCAGAATAGATGGTCCAGAATTAAGCCTATGGATTATCTTTATATAGGATACATAAAGTACAAATCCAACTTTCCCCTTACCATAAAGAGTGCTAGATTTCTCAAAAACATCTACCAAAAAACTTGATATTTTTCTAAAAATGTATGCTGTTATAAGGGAATTATTGAAATCCCCAGTAGGGATTTATTAGAAAAATAAAAGATTTTCATGTTTACATCCAACTCAATACATTGGTAACCCTAGTTACAGTGAAAACTAGAACACCTTGCATCTAGTAGTTTGAAAATAATAATCATGACTGTGAAGACAAGGGCACTCAAAGCTCTAACCTAAAATGCCTCAGGAAAGAACAGGGTGGTATTTGTAAGAGAATTCAAACAGGGATATGATGGGTAAAAAAGAACATAATTGATTTGATGCTCTCAACATTAATGAAGAGATCTTCTAACATATTTTTCTCAACATTATTTTGAGGCAAAATAGTTTCTTCTACATTACAGGAAGCACTGAAGTTCATGATAGAGGTATTCTTTCATTACTATGGGATGTGGAACTTTTGATGAGAAATGTTCCATGTTTTGTTATAATAGTGACTAAAAAGCCTTTGGTGGGACTTCCATTTCCACGAAGATGGAGTTGACATAATATTCCCTATTTTTTCATCTAAGTACAAATAAAAAGCCTGGACAATACATATAAAAAACTTGAGAATACTCTGAAAGAAGGAGAGAAGATAGCAAACCAAAACGAGACCCGAGAATCAATATGATGCTGAATACTCTGAGCTTTCTTTTTGTCCTATATATTTCAGACTTTGAGCAAAAAATCTTTGAGCTGATGATTCAGACTTAACAATGGGCACAGACAAACTGAAAACTAAAACCTGCTATCTTTAGTCAAAGGACAAGGAGAAGTAAGTTTAACAAGACAGAAAACTCTTAGAAGATAACTGTTCTATTCAAGTAAACACAACAGAAAGAATACTGTGACACCACCCCCACCCCCACTCACAAAAACAAAAGCCCAGTGGTGAATCTAGACTTCCACTCTTGACAGATTTGATGAAATACCTCAACTCTACCACCAAAGTGGTGTCAGAAAAGGCTAAGTAGAGGGCTGGGATTTTGATCACCACAGGTGATAATTAGGATCCCAATTTGTCTCAGTATTAGTTGAGACCATATGGATGGCTGGATTTCCACTGCCACCCATCAGTAAGTAAGTGCCCCTCTCTATCTCCATTGGATTAACATCAGAGGAGGTCTGGTAGAGAGTCAAAATTTTAACTTCTGCCAAGTAATAAAGAGGTAAACCCCATGCCATGGTATCAGTAGAGGCCTGCTGCTGCTGCTGCTGCTAAGTCACTTCAGTCATGTCTGACTGTGCGACCCCATAGATGGCAGCTCACCAGGCTCCCCCATCCCTGGGATTCTCCAGGCAACAACACTGGAGTGGCTTGCCATTTCCTTCTCCAATGCATGAAGCAAAAAGTGAAAGTGAAGTCACTCAGTCGTGTCCAACTTTTTGTCACCTCATGGACTGCAGCCTACCAGGCTCCTCCATCCATAGGATTTTCCAGGCAAAAGTACTGGAGTGGGGTGCCATTACCTTCTCCAAGTAGAGGCCTGGTGGCAAGCTAAAACTGTAACCAGCAGTCATAAAAAGACCACCCCTCAGATGACAATAGATGCCAAATAAAGAATCTGGAGTTCTACTCCCACTTAACAATGATAAAGTGGCATTCCTCCTTTCTCTGTTGTAGCAAGCCAGCTAAAAGAGAAGGTTTAACTTGAAGGGTAAAAATTTTTTAGAAGAATAGATACATGTATCTGTAAAGTAAATAAATAAGGTTTAAATAAGATCCAAGATCTGATAACATAATACTCAAAATGTCTAGATTTCAATCAAAAATGCATACCAAGAACCAGGAAGATTTTAAACTGGATGAAGAAAAGCAGTAAGTGCCAACACTGAGATGAAAGAGATGTCAGAATTATCTAACAAAAATTATAGAGTAATCACCATAAAAATGCTTCAACAAGCAATTACAAATATATTTGAAAAAAAATTTTTAAACTAGAATATTAGGAAGGGAATAGAGGTGTAAAGTACTATCAAATGTAAGTTTTAGAACTGAAAAATATAAGAACTGCAATTAAAAAAACTCAATTGACAGGCTTAACAGAAGCATGGAAGTGACAGAGGAAAAATCAGCCAACTAGATGATCAAACAATAAAAATTATCCAATATGAACAACAACAGAAAGAAATAAACTAAAAAAATAAAAAACTTCAGGGACCTGTGAAACTTTAAAAAATAATCTGACATTCATGTCACTGAAGTTCCAGAAGGGAAGGAGAAAGGGGATAGGAATGGAAAAGCACTCAAAGAAATAATGGTTGAAAATGTTTCCAATTTTGCAGAAGACAAAACCCGACAGATTCAAGCATCTGAGTGAACCCCAAACAAAGAAATTCATACCAAGATATATCATAGTCAAACTATGAAAGCCAAATTTGAAAGCAGAGAGAGGGAAAGAGAAATAATACCTTATGAATAGGGAAAAAATCAACTAATAGTAGAATACTCATCAGAAACCATGGAGGCCAGAAGGAAGTTGAACAATATTTTTAAGTGTTGAAAGAAAAGAATGTCAATCCAGAGCTCTATACCCAGTGAAAATATCCTTCAGGAATGAAGGGAAATCAGACATTCTCAGATGAAAGAAATCTAAGAGAATTTGTTATCGGAAGCCTAGTCTAAAAGAAGAGTTGGAAGAAGTAGTCTAAATAGAAAGAAAAATATATATTTTTTTAATCAAGAAGGAAGAAAGCATATGGGAAGGAAAAATATGGGTTAATACAATAGGCCTTCATTCTTGTCTTTCTAAATTATCTTTGAGAGTTGAAGCATAGTTCTAAATGTAGGTAGAGGAAACACTTAAGATAATTATATTATAAATGGAGGAGAATAAAGGAATACAATGGGAGGGAAGGTTTGTATACTTCATTCTCATTGGTCAAATGACAACATCAGTAGATTGTGTTAAGTTAGGTAAATGCAATATCTACAAACCTGATAAAAAGTGTTATAAAAAGACATATTAAAATCCATAAGAGATGCACCCAAATTGAATCCTAAGAAACACTCAACCCTCAAGTAATCCACAGAAGGAAGGCAAAGAGAAACACAGAGATAAAAAGAGACAACAAAAACAAAATGATATTGTTTTCATACCAGTCAGAGTAAATGATGGTGACATCCACCTCTCCCACAGATTTTGGATCTGGCCTCTGAGATCAGTTTCAAGTTGTATGACATTGTACTCCCAGTGGCTGTGCACTAGAACATCAGACTGCTACAAAAAGTGCAGGGATTTTGCCCAGCTCCTGGGCATTGAACACAATTCACTAAGGCCAACTTCATTCATCCCAAGCTCCCTTCTGCACAGTTAGTGCAGGAAGACAAAATTGTGCTGAACCAAGGTTCCTCTGCCCTCAAACAATTCACTATCCCTTTGACACATCTTGGAAGGTAATCTGTCCTGGACTCACTTCATAGTCTGGGGAGCATCAGGAAAGTTTTTTTTTTTTTTTTTTTTTTTTGGCAAACTGTATAGGAGTGAAAGAGTAGACATATACCAATAGATAGCAAGTCCTCCCTGTGAAATACCTACAATAGTAAGAAATCAGGTCAACCATGCAGGAAAATAGAAAGTTTTATGAACGGTGCTTCTAGAATCCATATCCTCACAATGGTTCAAAACAGTGTTCTCAATTTAAAAAAAAAAAAAAAGCTTTTAAAATGCTTTTAGTACTTTGATATTGCAAATCTGGTTGATAGAAAACATTAGTGAAATAACCCCTAATGACATTCTTGCAGTTCCCTAGGATTTGTAGTGGTGACAGGCAAAACAATTAAAAATAAATAAATAAATAAATAAAGCTTGGTTTTGTTGAGGAAGTTGGTAGATGGGATTTGGCGGGTTTACAGAGCACTTGACTATATATGTAATAACAAGAAAACAGCCCAGGGGCATTCTAAATTATAAAAATATGTTCAAAATCATAATCTCATTTGGGTTGTCTAGTAAGATTATCACATCATTATTTCTTAAGACTCCTTAAAATCAGGAGCTACTTACTCTCTTGGTTACCTATGATTTTGAGTATCTTGATTACTGGTTATTCATATCATTTTTAGGTATTAACATCACTGTGGTAGAATTTGAATTTTTTTCTTCAAAGATATCATACTAATTTTAAACAGATATTTGAAAGGTCAGACTGAAATTCACAATCTTTGCCTCTCTAGTCCAAAGATACTGACAGGAGGTTTGAAGTTGGATTAAGAACACTCAAAACTTTTTATAATCAAGAACACCAATTGTAAAATTCAATCTCAATTTTATTAAATTCAAAATTATTTTTCCATTTTTTTCTACAGTTGTATTGAAACTAACTACAGCTAAGAAATACAGAAATATTTCAGAAATAAAAACATGAAGCAGTGGAACATGGGAACAGATATTTCCTTCCATCTAGTTGAGTTTCCAGACTCTTATTTCTCAGTATGACTTTCAAGTAGGACATAGAGATCAGAAAGTAGAACTTAGATCTCAAAATATGATGCAGGACTGAATATTTCTGGTGTTTTACAGAATGACAACTTGTAGAAAATGAAAGAACCCTGTTTCCCAAATGGCAAGTCAAAAATATTCAGGTTTCTTCTAAGGAATTTTAGGTGTTTCCATGTCCTACTTTTACTCCCTCTTCTTTGCCTCCCTTCTCTTTCATTTTTATCAAGGAAGGGGGTGGCAGAAGTGCTAATTCTTTGGTAGACTGAGGAGAGAAGAATTCATAAACATACATGTGCCCACATAACCAACATACACAGATCCAGAGCTCCTATCCCTGAACACCTGCTTTGTCTACTTCTTTCCTTCTTTCCCTACTCTTCCAATACCATCCAAGGAAAAAGTGATGTGAGTGTATTGTTGAGAAGAGCATAGGTCATGGAAGAAATGCTTCATTCCTCGGGGCTACTGGTCATGACAGAGAAGACACAATCTGTTAGGAGCAAGATAGTGCATAACTTCCCATTGTCGAGGACAGACTGGCATGGATAACAGCTGTCTGCTACAGCTGAAGGCAAGGCTCTCAGGATTTTGAGGACAAAAGATATGAGAGAGAATACAACATTTAAAATAACTGTGTGTATCTTCTTGGACTCCTATAAATTTTTTTGAGGGATGCAAGGACTGAATTTCCTGTCTATACTGTTCACTGAAACTCAAACCTTGCTCTTGGAGCAAAGGGAAAGGTTATATATAAGATACTGACTGAAAGTCAATGGAGGTAACTGTGAAAGAGATGAGGAAATGCCAAAACTCCAGAGAGTTTAGTTATATCAGATAGACATTTTAAATATAAAATCTATTTTAATGCAAATAAAATTAAACTTAGATGTATTTAGTCACCAAAACTTCATCTATCTTTTTATTGGAATCTTGAATCTTCATGAGCATCCAATTCATTCCAATTGATTGTGAGGTAGAGATGAATTTATGGATTTCTAGATACCTTCTTTTAGACTCTATGTCATTAGAGAGTTTTTTTTTTCTTTCTCCCATAATTCACATTCAGGAAGCATCCTGACATTTAGGTAACACGGCCCAAGATTTTCCATGGATGGACAACTCAATATTCTGTGTCAAAATTTCCTTTTCAACCGTCTTTATTATCTGCTTCTAATAGTATACAGTACTTTCAGATGGCAAACTCTATTCTTAGGTAGATCAGGTATAGTGCATCACTTCTTTCTCTACATTCTTCCTAGAATGTAATAGTTAACAGTTCTTGGTAAAGTAAATGTGTTTCTCCTATCAGGTACTGAATACAGGAAATGGGAAAACTCAAATTAAAAATGAATATCCTGAAGTCAGTAAAAAATTCTAAGAAATTTAGAATATTAGATTCATATTAGGAAGAGAGTCAGCATCCACCTGACACCAGTGACTAGAAATATTAGATTGTATTTCTAATACAATTTCCTATATAATAAGGAGGCTCTAAAAAAAGAAACAATTAATTTAGAGGTAATTTTTATGAAGGATTTAAAGTAAGAAATTAATTTTATTTTTCTGCTTAGAAAGAATGTAGCTCTGAGATAGCTGTCTAGAACAGAGACTAAGCTCATGGACAGTGAATCCAAATTGCCTGGGTTGGAACCTCCATTTGAGAATTGTCAAGTTACTGAACCTCTCTGTACCTGTGCCTCAATTTTCTCATCTATAAAAGAAAAATATTTCCTGCATCATATGGTTATGAGATGGAGTGTGTATTTCAACACTTGAAGCAGGGCTGGAACATAATAAATATCCAATAAGTATTGACTGTTGTTGTTCCTATTATTATTCATACGTTAATATTATTTTTTTAAACCCATTATTTCATGACTGATTAAGTAGCCAATCTATCCTCAAGAGTTTCCAAAAAAATAAAAAGTTTCCCATGTGTATATAGGAATAGTTTTGGAATCTCTATTCTAACAGTTTATGTGTCTATTCCTGGAACAGTGCTAGAATAATTTAATTATTAGATATTTGAAATAACCTTTATATCTTATAGGTTAGTCTCTCATCATCACTTAACTTTTCCAAAAAACATAATGCTGAATTAAAAGAATAACAGTGTATCAAATAAGACCATTTCTGTAAATTAAAAATATGTATACACACATATATACATATATGAGACTAGAGATCTCTTCTAGTGAGGAGATACCCCACATCTGCTGCTCGACACTAGAGCGACTCTGAGGAGATATCCCACATCCAAGGGCAAAGGAGGAGCCCCAGCAAGACAGCAGGAGGGGTGAACTCGCCTTTAGAATCAAATCCCATACCTGCCAGAGTCACTCAGAGGACTTAAACATACCTTGTGTGCATCAGGATCCAGAGACCCCACAGAGACTGAGACAGAATTGCTTGGGTGTCTCCTGCGGAGGTATGGGTTAGCAGTAGACTACTGTGGGGGCAGGGGCTCTGGGTACAGTAGACCTGGATATGGCATAAGCCCTCTTGGAGAAGGTCACCATTAACCCACAATAGAGCCGCCAGAACTTACATAGGACTGGGAAAACAGACTCTGAAAGGGAACAAACAGAACCTTGTGCACACCAGGACCCAAGAGAAAGGAGCAGTGACCCCACAAGAGACTGACACAGACTTGCCTGTGAGTGTCCAGGAGTCTCTGTCAGAGGTGTGGGTCAGCGGGGGCCTGCTGCAGGGTTGGGGGCACTGAGTGTAGTAGTGCATGCATGGGACATTTTGAAGGAGGTCAAAATTATCTTTATTACCTCCACTATAAGAGTGAAAAAGTTGGCTTATAGCTCAACATTCAGAAAATGAAGATCATGGCATCTGGTCCCATCACTTCATGGGAAATAGATGGGGAAACAGTGGAAACAGTGTCAGACTTTATTTTTGGGGTTTCCAAGATCACTGCAGATGGTGATTGCAGCCATGAAATTAAAAGATGCTTACTTCTTGGAAGAAAAGTTATAACCAACCTAGATAGTATATTCAAAAGCAAAGACATTACTTTGCCGACTAAGGTCTGTCTAGTCAAGGCTATCATTTTTCCAGTAGTCATGTATGGATGTGAGAGTTGGACTGTGAAGAAAGCTGAATGCTGAAGAATTGATGTGACTGGTAATGGAAGTAAAATCTGATGCTGTAAAGAGCAATATTGCATAGGAACCTGGAACGTTAGGTCCACGAATCAAAGCAAACTGGAAGTGGTCAAACAAGAGATAGCAAGAGTGAACATTGACATTTTAGGAATCAGCAATGAAAAATGGACTGGAATGGGTGAATTTAACTCAAATGACCATTATTTCTACCACCGTGAGCAAGAAACCCTTAGAAGAAATGGAGTAGTCATCACAGTCAACAAAATAGTCTGAAATGCAGTACTTGGATGCAATCTCAAAAACGACAGAATGATCTCTGTTCGTTTCCAAGGCAAACCATTCAGTATCACAGTAATCCAACTCTATGTCCTGACCAGTAATGCTGAAGAAGCTGAAGTTGAATGGATAAGACCTTCCAGAAATAACACCCCAAAAAAGATGTCCTTTTCAAGATAGGGGACAGGAATGCAAAAGTAGGAAGTCAAGAATCACCTGGAGTAATAGGCAAATTTGGCCTTGGAGTACAGAATGAAGGTAACAAGGCAAAGACTAAGAGAGTTTTGCCAAGAGAACGCACTGATCATAGCAAACACCCTCTTTCAACAACACAAGAGAAGGCTCTACAGGTGGACATCACCAGATGATCAATACCAAAATCATATTGATTATATTCTTTGCAGCCAAAGATGGAGAAGCTCTATACAGTCGGCAAAAACAGGACCAGAAGCTGACTGCAGCTCAGATCATGAACTCCTTATTGTTAAATTCAGACTTAAATTGAAGAAAGTAGGGAAAACCACTAGATCATTCAGGTATGACCTAAATCAAATCTCTTACGACTATACAGTGAAAGTGAGAAGTAGATCCAAGGGATTAAATCTGATAGACAGAGTGCCTGAAGAACTATGGATGAAGATTTGTGACATTGTACAGGAGGCAGTGATCAAGATCATCCACAAGAAAAAGATATGCAAAAAAGCAAAATGGTTGTCTGAGGAGGCCTTAGAAACAGCTGTGAAAAGAAGAGACGAGAAAGGCAAAGGAGAAAAGGAAAGATATACCCCTTTGAATGCAGAGTTCCAAAGAATAGCAAAGAAAGATATGAAAGCCTTCCTCAGTGATCAATGTAAAGAAATAGAAGAAAATAACAGAATGGGAAAGACTAGAGATCTCTTCAAGAAAATTAGAGACACCAAGGCAACATCTCATGCAAGGATGGGCACAATAAAACAGAAATGGTATGGATCTAAGAGAAGCAGAAGATGATAAGAAGAGATGGCAAGAATACACAGATACACAGAGGAACTATACAAAAAAGATATTCACGACTCAGATAATCACGATGGTGTGATCGCTCATCTAGAGCCAGACATCCTGGAATGCAAAGTCAAGTGGGCCTTAGGAAGAATCACTACGAACAAAGCTAGTGTAGGTGATGGAATTCCAGTTGAGTTATTTCAAATCCTGAAAGATAATGCTGTGAAAGTGCTACACTCAATATGCCAGCAAATTTGGAAAACTCACCAGTGGCCACAGGACTGAAACAGGTCAGTTTTCATTCCAATCCCAAAGAAAGTCAATGCCAAAGAATGCTCAAACTACTGCACAATTGCAGTCATCTCACACTCTAGCAAAGTAATGCCCAAAATTCTCCAAGCCAGGCTTCAACAGTATGTGAACCGTGAACTTCCAGATGTTGAAGCTGGATTTAGAAAAGCCAGAGGAAGCAAAGATCAAATTGCCAACATCCGTTGGATCATCAAAAAGGCAAGAGAGTTCCAAAAAAATTCTACTTCTGCTTTATTGACTATGCCAAAGCCTTTGACTGTGTGGATCACAAGTTCTGAAAGAGATGGGAATACCAGACCACCTGACCTGTCTCCTGAGAAATCTGTATGTAGTTCAAGAAGCAACAATTAGAACTGGACATGGAACAACAGACTGGTTCCAAATCAGGAAAGGAGTACGTCAAGGCTGTATGTTGTTATCTTACTTATTTAACTTATACACAGAGTACATCATGAGAAACACTGGGCTGGAAGAAGCACAAGCTGGAATCAAGACTTCCGGGAGAAATATCAATAACCTCAGATATGCAGATGACACCACACTTATGGCAGAAAGTGAAGAGTAACTAAAAAGCCTCTTGATGAAAGTGAAAGAGGAGAGTGAAAGAGTTGGCTTAAAGCTCAACATTCAGAAAACTAAGATCATGGCATCTGGTCCCATCACTTCATGGCAAATAGATGGGGAAACAATGCAAACAGTGACAGACTTAATTTTTTTTTGGCTCCAAAATCACTGCAAATGGTGACTGCAGCCATGAAATTAAAAGATGCTTGCTCCTTGGAAGAAAAGCAATGACCAACCTAGACACCTTATTAAGAAGGAGAGGCATGACTTTGCCAACAAAGGTCCATATAGTCAAAGCAGTGTCTTTTCCAGTTTCATGTATGGATGTGAGAGTTGGACTATAAAGAACGCTCAGTGCCAAAGTATTGATGCTTTTGAACCGTGGTGTTGGAAAGACTCTTGAGAGTCCCTTGGACTGCAAGGAAATCCAACCAGTCCATCCTAAAGGCGATCAGTCCTGAGTGTTCATTGGAAGGACTGATGCTGAAGCTGAAACTCCAATGCTTTGGCCACCTGATGCAAAGTACTGACTCATTTGAAAAGACTCTGATGCTGGGAAAGATTCAAGGTGGGAGGAGAAGAGGACAACAGAGGATGAGTTGGTTAGATGGCATCACCAACTCAATGCACATGAGTTTGAGTAAACTCCGGGAGTTGGT